>NW_010361438.1:4786-6522 GCF_000414095.1 Morus notabilis | reverse complement strand
TTAGGGTTTGGGGTTTAGGGTTCAGGGTTTGGGGTTTGGGGTATGGGGTATGGGGTTTGGGGTTTTGGGTTCAGGGTTCTGGGCTCAGGGCTCAGGGCGCAGGGTTTAGGTCTAGGGGCTTCGGGTTCAGGGTTCAGTGTTCAGGGTTCATGGTTCAGTGTTAAGGGTTCAGGGTTCAGGGCTCGAGATTCGGGGTTCACGGTTCACGGTTCAGGGTTCAGGGTTCAGGGTTCAGGGTTCACGGTTCAGGGTTCAGGGTTCAGGATTCAGGTTTCAGGGTTTAGGGTTTTGGGTTCTGGGTTCAGTGTTGGGGATTTAGGGGGTTTTGGGTTTAGGGTTCAGGGTTCAGGTTTTGGAGTTTGGGGTTCAGGGTTCAGGGTTCAGGGTTATTGGTTCAGGGTTCGGGGTTTGGGGTTAAGGGTTTAGGGTTTGGTGTTTGGGGTTTGGAGTTTGGGGTTTGGTGTTTAGGGTTTACGGTTTGGGGTTTCGGTTTTGGGGTTTGATGTCTGGGTTTAGGGTTTAGGGATTAGGGTTTAGGGTTTAGGGTTTACGGTTCAGGGTTCACGGTTCAGGGTTGAGGGTTCAGGGCTCAGGGCTCAGGGCTTAAGGCTCAGGGCTCAGGGCTCAGGGTTCAGGTTTCAGGGCTCAGGATTCAGGGTTCAGGGTTCAAGGCTAGGGCTCAGGGCTCTGGGCTCGGCGCTCGGGGCTCGAGGTTCGGTGTTCGGGGTTCTGGGTTCGGGGTTTGGGGTCGGGCATCCGGTTTCAGGGTTCACGGATCAGGGTTTAAGGTTCAAGGTTCAGGCTTCAGTGTTCAGGGTTCAGGGTTCAGGATTCACGGTTTAGGGCTCAGGGCTCAGGCCTCGGGGCTCGGGGCTCAGGGTTCGGGGTTTGGGCTTCAGTGTTTAGGGTTTGGGGATTTGGGTTCGGGGTTATGGGTTTGGGGTTCTGGGTTTGGGGTTTGGACTACGGGGTTTACGGTTCGGGATCACGGTTCAGGGTTCAGGGTTCAGGGTTCAGGGTTCAGGGTTAAGGGCTCAGGGTTCAGGGTTCAGGGCTAAGGTCTCAGGGTTAAGGGTTAAGGGTTCAGAGTTGATGGTTTAGGGTTTAGGGTTTGGTGTTTATGGTTTTGGGTTCGGGGTTCAGGGTTTGGCATTTAGGGTTCGGGGTTCACGGTTCGGGGTTCACGGTTCACAGTTCAGGGTTCATGGTTCAGGGTTTCAAGGTTCAGGGCTCTGGGCTCACGGTTCAGGGTGTAGGGTTCAGGGTTCAGGGTTCCGTGTTAGGGGTTCGGGGATCGGGGTTCGGGGTTTGGGGTTTAGGGTTTGGGGTTTGGGGTTTAGAGTTTCGGGTTTTGGGTTTAGGGTTCGGGGTTTGGGGTTTGTGGTTTGGGGTTTGAGGTTTGGGGTTTGGGGTTTAGGGTTTGGTGTTTAGGGTTTAGGGTATAGGGTTTAGGGTTTGTGGTTTTGGGTTTGGGGTTTAGGGTTTGGGGTTAAGGGTTTGCGGTTTGGGGTTTAGGGTTTAGGGTTTGGGGTTTGGGGTTTAGGGTTTAGAGTTTAGGGTCTAGGGTCTAGGTTTAGGGTCTAGGGTTTAGGGTTTAGGGTTTAGGGTTTCATGTTCAGGGTTTAGGGTTTGGGGTTTAGGGTTTTGGGTGAAGGGTTTGGGGTTTTGGGTTTAGGGTTTAGGGTTTGGGGTTTAGGGTTTAGGGTTTAGGGTTTGGGGTTTGGGGTTTAGGGTTT
>NW_010361438.1:0-1104 GCF_000414095.1 Morus notabilis | reverse complement strand
GGGTTTAGGGTTTACGGTTCAGGGATCAGGGTTCAGGGCCCAGGGTTCCGCGCTCAGGGCTCCGGGCTCAGGGTTCAGGTTTCACGGCTTAGGATTCAGGGGTCAGGGTTCAGGGCTAGGGCTCAGGGATCTGCGCTCGGCGCTCGGGGCTCGAGGTTCGGTGTTCGGGGTTTGATGTTCGGGGTTCTGGGTACGGGGTTCTGGGTTCAGGTTCAGGGTTCACGGATCAGGACTAAGGTTCAAGGTTCAGGCTTCAGTGTTCAGGATTCAGGGATCAGGGTTCACGGTTCAGGGCTCAGGGCTCAGGCCTCAGGGCTCGGGGATCGGGGTTCGGGATTCGGGGTTCTGTGTTTAGGGTTTGGGGATTTTGGTTCGGGGTTCTGGGTTTCGGGTTCGGGGTTTGGGGTTTGGGGTTCGGGGTGTAGGGTTCGGGGTTCGTGGTCACGGTTCAGGGTTCAGGCTTCAGGGTTCAGGGCTCAGGGCTCAGGGCTCAGGGCTCAGGGTTCAGGGCTCAGGGCTCAGGGTTTAGGGCTAAGGTCTCAGGGTTAATGGTTCGGGGTTCAGAGTTGAGGGTTTAGGGTTTAGGGTCTGGCGTTTAGGGTTTGGGGTTCAGTGTTCAGGGTTCGGCATTCAGGGTTCGAGGTTCACGGTTCGGGGTTCACGGTTCACAGTTTAGGGTTCAGGGTTCAGGGTTCAGGGTTCAGGGTTCAGGGTTCAGTGTAAGGGGTTCGGGGATCGGGTTTTGGGTTTAGGGTTCGGGGTTTGGGGTTTGGGGTTTGGGGTTTGAGGTTTGGGGTTTAGGGTTTGGTGTTTAGCATTTAGGGTAAAGGGTTTAGGGTTTGGGGTTTTGGGTTTGGGGTTAAGGGTTTGGTGTTTGGGGTTTAGGGTTTAGGGTTTAGGGTTTGGGGTTTAGGGTTTAGGGTTTGGGGTTTGGGGTTTGGGGTTTAGGTTTAGGGTTTAGGGTTTAGGGTCTAGGGTCTAGGGTTTAGGTTCAAGGGTTTAGGGTTTAGGGTTTAGGATTTAGGGTTTCATGTTCAGGGTTTAGGGTTTGGTGATTGGGGTTTGGGGTATGGGGCTTGGGGCTAAGGGTTTAGGGTTTAGGGT
>NW_010361437.1:0-719 GCF_000414095.1 Morus notabilis | reverse complement strand
GGTGGTTGTGGTGCCTATTGTGAACAGCAACCCTTACAAGGTGCAGATAAACAACAACCCTTACAAGGTGCAGATATTAGAAATAATGGTGGTGGTGGTGGTGATGCCTATTGTGAACAACAACTCTTACAAGGTGCAGATAACGAAAAAAGTGGTGTTGGCGATGTTACCAACCAACAACCCACACCAGGTGAAGAGATCGTAGATGGTGGTGGAGATGTAGATGATTGTTCTTATATGACACCACCTACACCTATTCATGAGGGAGTGAGCTATGTGGAATTGGGTGATGAGATTGTGAAATATGGTCAACAACTGAAGCGTAAAACGCGGTCTCAAGCCTTGATATCACCATTTCTAGAGTGGCCAAAGAAGGTTAAATTCACATGGTCAGAACATCCTACTTTTGACCCATTCAGGCATCCTTATGAAAAGGAGCAGCAAGCCTTTTGGAGATGGTACAAAGGTGAAATGAAAGGTAGCCTGACCATTCGATGCGGGCTCGCTATGCAAAATCGACACTTTTTTGAGATTATGTTGCGCAAAGGTGCTTATATAAATAGTGAGGTAAGTTACTACTCTTTTGTAATAATCAAATATATATCTTCTTTATAAATTATTAATTATATTTATTGATTTACTTATCAATTGAATTAATTTGTATTTTTGCAGCATGTGGATGAGATTTTATATTTGTTTAGGAAACGGATCGATAAGTT
>NW_010361436.1:19056-20051 GCF_000414095.1 Morus notabilis | reverse complement strand
GGTAGAGCCCCGGGACAGCCCCTCGGCATCCCCGGTACAGCCCCGGGGCAGCCCCGGAACAGCCCCGGTCAACCCCGGTACAGCCCCGCGACAACCCCGGGGCAGCCCCGGTACAGCCCTGGTACAGCCCCGGGGCATCCCCGGTACAACCCGGGGCAGCCTCGGTATAGCCCCGGGGTAGCCCTAGGGCAGCCCCGGTACAACCCCGGTACAGCCCAGGGACAGCCCCGTGACAGCCTCGAGACAACCCCGGTATAGCCTCGGGGCAGCCCCGGTATAGCCTGGTACAGTCCCGGTACAGCCCCGGGACAGCCACGGGGCAACCCCGAGACAGCCCCGGGGCGGCCCTGGTACAGCCGCGGTAGAGCCCCGGGACAGCCTCGGTATAGCCCCGGGACAGACCCAGGATAGCCCCGCGGCAGCCCCGGGACAGACCCGGTGCATCCCCGGTACAGGCCCAGTACAGCCTCGAGTCAGCCCCGAGACATTCCCGGGGCAGCCCTGGGACAGCCCCGGTACAGCCCCGGAACATCCCCGGTAGAGCCCCGGGACATCCCCGGGGCAGCCTCGATACAGCCCCGGGATAGTCCCGGGTCAGCCCCGAGACAGCCCCGGGAAAGCACCCCGGGACAGACCCGGTGCATCCCCGGTACAGGCCCAGTACAGCCTCGAGTCAGCCCCGAGACATTCCCGGGGCAGCCCTGGGACAGCCCCGGTACAGCCCCGGAACATCCCCGGTAGAGCCCCGGGACATCCCCGGGGCAGCCTCGATACAGCCCCGGGATAGTCCCGGGTCAGCCCCGAGACAGCCCCGGGAAAGCACCGGGACAGCCCCGTGGCAGCCCCGGGACAACCCCGGGACAGAATCGGTACAGCCCCGGGCCAGCCCCGGGACAGCCCCGGGACAGCCCCAGTACAGCCCCGAGACAGCGCCGGGGCAGCCCTGGTACAGCCCCGGGAAAGCGCCGAGGCATCCCCGGGACAACCCCGGGTCA
>NW_010361436.1:17408-18518 GCF_000414095.1 Morus notabilis | reverse complement strand
GCATCCCCGGTACAGCCCAGGGACAGCCCCGGGACGGCCCTGGGGCAGCCCCGGTACAGCCTCGGGACAGCCTCAGGACAGCCCATGGGCAGCCCCGGGACAGCCCCGGTATAGTCCCGGAACAGCCCTAGTACAGCCCCGAGAAATCCCCGGGGTAGCCACGATACAGCCCCGGGACAGCCCCGGTACAGCCCCGGGACATCCCCGGTGTAGCCTCGGTACAGCCTCAAGACAGCCCGACGCTATCCCGGTACAGCCCCGTGTCTGCCCCGGTACTGCCCCGGGACAGTCCCGGGACAGCCCCGGTACCGCCCCGGGACAGTCCCGGGACAGCCCCGGGTCAGCCTCGGTACAGTCCCGGGTCATCCCCGGGACAGCCCCGGAGCATCCCCAGTACAGCCCAGGGACAGCCCCGGGGTAGCCGTGGTATGAAGGAATGGATTTCATCTTGTAAATTAATATTCTCGGCTATTTATTTTACTATGCTCCCAATATACCAAGACTTTGACACTATTCACATGTGTCATTACTCAATATGTCAAAGAACATAATATCATAAATAGGAGTTTATTAATTACTCAGAATTAAGATTAATACATATATGACCATCATTGATTAACATTGAATACTCTATTTAATAACGGAATTTATTAGAGATTCATAATTAATCGCGTTCCAGCCCTAGTACAGTCCCGGGGCAGCCCCGGTACAGCCCCGGGTCAGCCCCGGGACAGCACCGGGATAGCCCCAGGGTAGCCCCGATACTGCCCCGTGGCAGCCCGGAACAGCGCCGGTACAGCCCCAGGACAGCCACAGTACAGCCCCGGGAAAACCCTAGGACAGCCCCGGTATAGCCCTGGGAGAGCCCCGGGAAAGCCTCGGTACAACCCCTAGACAGCCCGAGGCAGCCCCTGTACAGCCACGGTATAATCCCGGGACAGCCCCGGTACAGCCCTGGGAAAGCCCTGAGACAGCCCCGGTACATGCCTGGTACAGCCCCGCGGCAGCCCCAGGAAAGCCCCGGGTCAGCCTCGGTACAGCCCCGGGACATCCCCGGGGCAACCCCGGAACATCCCCGGGGCCACCCCGGAACAGCCCCGGGACAGCCCG
>NW_010361436.1:15392-16740 GCF_000414095.1 Morus notabilis | reverse complement strand
CCAGCCACAGTACAGCCCCGTGACAGCAACAGTACAGCCCCGGGTCAGCTCCGGTACAGCCCCGGGTCAGCCCCAGTACAACCCCGGGACAGCCCCGGGGCAGCTCTGGTACAGCCTGATACGAACCCCGCCAACGATGTGACGAAACCCGTAGCCAAATATGGGATACGATCCAAGATCTTCAAGAATTGATGGAAACCGCGACCCGTTGCTTAGCGAAGCAAGAACCTTGGTATGGTGAAGACGCCACAAATGAGTATGAAAATTTCGTTTGATAAGTCAAGGGTGAACGCCACACGGAAAATCTTGATAAGATCGGAATAGTTCTTCAAGAACTAAGAAGAATATCTCACAAAGTGAGAATAAACATCAAAAATTTTTATTAATTTCGTTTTTCAGCCTTAAATAGCCGAAAACAAACTGAAAAGGTTTAAAAATTAAAAAGTCCTATTCTATCTTTAATGAGATAGAAGCCTAAAATAAGATAAACCTAAAAACAAGATAAACGCAAGCCTAAAGCTTATCCTAGGGAAGGAATCCGAATTTGACTCCAACTCTTTCCTAAAAAACGCCTAAAAACTTATCCTAGGGAAGAAATCCGAATTTGAATCTAATTCCTTCCTTAAAAACGCCTATGATGGAATTTATGATAAAATCAACTCTTTATCCGCAATTTGACTTGGTCCGTTGCTGGAAATTGCACCTAAGCCTCTTGGAATATGCAAGTTGGCCATGCAATTGGCTTGATGGACGTTTAAGGCTGATTGTCTTTCTTCCGGATTGACTTTGATGGCTATGTTCTCATCATTTCCCTCCTCTTGAAAAGGATTTGTCCTCAAATCATCACCTTCTTCTATGGATAGTAGCTTAGAATCGGGCTCAAAAATCAACCGTACCTTTTCATGGAGTTGTTCAAATTCCTGCAAGAGATAAACAACAACACTAGACAACACAGAATCAAGTTGGTTGGAGCGTAAAGAGGTCTCCTTGTATATGAGTTCAATCATATGCCATTTTGAAATCAATGCCCGTTTAACCTCCTTGGCCGAACTCTCATTGCTTTGTTCTCTCATGTTCTTTTGTTCACTCAATTTTTGCAACCTTACTTGGTCATCATAGACTTGTTTTTGGTGTCAATGGAAATAAGGTGATAGCCCGTTGGTTGTGTGTGAATGAATACTTGTTGGTGAAGCCATCATGTTGCACACGCCGATCAAATTGCCATGGTCTTCTAAAAAGGAGATGTCCTGCTTGCATTGGTACCACGTCGCACAATACTTCATCCTCATACTTACCAACTCGGAATGGTACAACAACCTGTTTTGTCACCCTAACTTCTCCGCTATTA
>NW_010361436.1:14727-15138 GCF_000414095.1 Morus notabilis | reverse complement strand
TTATGGGGGCGTCCTCCAATGGTGGCATATCCTCTAGATAATCTTCATCTTCCGAATCAATGTCTCCATTTTCCCGGATCACCATAATTCGCTTGTTTGGACATTGGCTAGCTATGTGTCCTCTTCCCTGACATTTGAAACACTTAATCTCGTTGGAATGAGTAGTAGTAGGGGCTGATTTACCTTGAAAGGACGGGATATTGGTTGTTGGTTTGTGCTCGGCCTTGAAGGTGGTCGGATTTTCTTCTTCTTTTGGATAGTTTGGCCTCCAAGGTGTTGCACTCGGATTTTGAGGGGCTGGTCTTGGTCGTGGACCACTCCTCTTGAGCTGCCTTTCAACTTTGATTGCCATATGCACCAAATCCTCCAATTCCACATAATGGTGTAGCTCGATTGTGTTGGCAATCTCTC
>NW_010361436.1:12371-14048 GCF_000414095.1 Morus notabilis | reverse complement strand
TTCCACCCTATCTAACCTCTCATGTAGGTGTTCGAGCTCCACCCTCATGATCCGTTTCATCTCCCCCATTAACGCATGTATTTGCACATTCGTGATAAGAGTAGGTGGAATCTCTTCGCCTGTGTTTTTCTCCGGTTCCTGTGACATGATTAAAAAAAAGGGAGTGCTTCTCTCGAAGATTAACTTATTCAAACCACTCGTGTTTCACTCGAATTCACTCAAGTTAATTTTTGGCTTTTACCCTCTAATAAGCTCACACACTCTGCCTTTTTCTCTTCGTATTCTTCTTTTAGTTCTTTCAAAACTAAACCAACAATAAGAAAAGGAATTCAAGTAGTCAATCAAGTCAAGACTTAATCCACACGAATTTAAATATTGTCACGGAATTTTTTTTTTTTTGACACTCAAACTTTAAAGGCTCTGAAACTATGGAAAACAAGTTTTTTTTTGCCCCAAAAACAGGGTCACTGGGCAAGCCCGGGTGAAGATTGTAGGGCTCGAAAAGACCTTCGATTTGATATATTATACGTCTCGTAACGATCCCTGGATCAAAAGTTATAGCAGTTTTCGTGAGGTTACTTCTTTTCCCGATTTTTTTTTTCGACTTTGTAAACCCTAGTTGAATTCAAATTCAGCAATAGGGTTTGGACTCAAACTCAAAACAATGACTTAGCCACAATCACAATTTGTGGATATGGAACACGATTAATGCGGTTAATCATTTTGCTTACTTTCAAAAGAGTTGGCCTAATATTTTTCTTGGTGTTCTTCTGTAATGTTCTTCATTCCTTTCAACTTCTCAATTGCTTAACGAAGATGGGGACATTTTGATACGACCCCCGCCAACAATGTGACGAAACCCGTAGCCAAATATGGGATACGATCCAAGATCTTCAAGAATTGATGGAAACCGCGACCCGTTGCTTAGCGAAGCAAGAACCTTGGTATGGTGAAGACGCCACAAACGAGTATGAAAATTCCGTTTGATAAGTCAAGGGTGAACGCCACAAGGAAAACCTTGATAAGTTCGGAATAGTTCTTCAAGAACTAAGAAGAATATCTCACAAAGTGAATAAACATCAAAAAAGTTTCATTAATTTCATTTTTCAACCTTAAATAGCTAAAAACAAGCTGAAAAGGTTTAAAAATTGAAAAGTCTTATTCTATCTTTAATGAGATAGAAGCCTAAAATAAGATAAACCTAAAAACAAGATAAACGCAAGCCTAAAGCTTATCCTAGGGAAGGAATCCGAATTTGACTCCAATTCCTTCCTAAAAAACGCCTAAAAACTTATCCTAGGGAAGAAATCCGAATTTGAATCTAATTCCTTCCTTAAAAACGCCTATGATGGAATTTATGATAAAATCAACTCTGTATCCGCAATTTGACTTGGTCCCTTGCTGGAAATTGCGCCTAAGCCTCTTGGAATATGCAAGTTGGCCATGCAATTGGCTTGATGGACGTTTAAGGATGATTGTCTTTCTTCCGGATTGACTTTGATGGCTATGTTCTCATCAACTGAGGCACCTGAATCTCTAGCCTCACTATGCCGGGGTTAAGTCCATGTAACATGGGTACATCATACTCTCTGATGGCCCTATCCCTGTCATCTACCAGTGCTGGTTGGGGGATAGGATTGTTGGCATTTACTTGTTGCCCATTGTTTCTCACATTTG
>NW_010361436.1:9936-11254 GCF_000414095.1 Morus notabilis | reverse complement strand
CACTTGAAAATAATTAATTGAGAATTAATTATTATTTGAATAATGTGATTATTTAAATTTGAATTTGAACATATCTAGATTTATCCATTTAAACTTATTTGATAAGTTGTTCAATTTAGAATTCAAATTAATTTAAGTTTGACTTAAATTCGAATTTGAATCTGAATTAAAATTGGACTACTGGATAAAGGATAAAATCTCTTCCTTCCCTATTTGAGATTGGCGCCACACACACAGGGATAAATCCCTAGGGTGGCCGGCCACTTAAAGGATAAGGGGAAGGAATTTTTTGTTCCAAATTCAAAATTGGAGATAAGGATTTGATTCTATTTTGAAGTTTGACTTCTACTCTTTAAATATGAGAAAGATAGAAAATTATAGACAATTTTTAAAACATATTTTCAGCCCTAAAAGAGGTGTGGCCGAAATTCTCATAGAGTGAAAAATAGAGAGCAAAATTTTTCTCCAAAAATTCCACATCGTGCATGCGTTGGTGTTTGTGGAAATTCGAGTGTTTAAGAAACCTGTTTTGTCTCACGTGTGCTCACACACACGTCTACGTGGAATCAAGGAATTGACGTGGAAGACTTTGGTATTCTAAACACAAAGCTTGGAGTAAGGACTGTTCGTGGTCAAAGAAATTCAAGTTATCATCCGAGTCAGCTTCCAGGTATTTTTTCGGTTGATCTTGAATGATGTAAATTAATGTGATTAATTTATTCGTGCATAAATTAATATAATCTATAGAGTATGTCAAAAGTTTTATGAAAATTTTTGTTATACACGATCCGCTGTTTTTCATCCCCACGCTTCCGCACTCGAATTCGATTTGGGAACCAGCAGGTACAACCCCTGGTCAGCCCCGGGGCAGCCCCAGTACAGCCCCGGGACAGTTCCTGTACAGCCCCGGGAAAGTCCCGGTACAGCCCCGGGACTGCCCCGGGACAGGCCCGGGACAGCCCCGGTAAAGCCCCGGGGCAGCCCCGGTATAGCCCCGTGGCAACCCCGGAGCAGTCCCAGTACAGCCCCGTGACAGCAATGGTACAGCCCTGGGTCAACCCCGGGTCAACCCCGGGGCAGCCCCGGAGCAGCCCCGGAGCGGCCCCGGGACAGCCCCGGTACAACGCCGGGACAGCCCCAGGACAGCCCCGGGGTAGCCCCGGGACAGCCCCAGTACAGCCCCGGGAAAGCCCCGGAGTAGCCCCGGGACAGCCCCGGGAAAGCCCCGGTACAGCCCCGGGGCAGCCCAGGAAAGCCATGGGGCAGCCCCGGAACATCCCCGAGACAGCCCCGAGGCAGCCCCCGGGAAACCCCCGGG
>NW_010361436.1:0-8437 GCF_000414095.1 Morus notabilis | reverse complement strand
CGGCCCGGGAACACCCCCGAGACAGCCCCGAGGCAGCCCCGGGAAAGCCCCGGGTCAGCCCCGAGACAGTCTCAGGACAGCCCCGGGACAGCCCTGGGGCAACCCCGGGTCAGCCCCGATACAGCGCCGGGACAGCCTTGGGGCGGCGCCCGGGAACACCCCCGAGACAGCCCCGAGGCAGCCCCGGGAAAGCCCCGGGTCAGCCCCGAGACAGTCTCAGGACAGCCCCGGGACAGCCCTGGGGCAACCCCGGGTCAGCCCCGATACAGCGCCGGGACAGCCTTGGGGCGGCCCCGGGACAGCCCCGGGACAGCTCCGGGGCAACCCCGGGACAGCCCCGGTACAGCCCCGGAACAGCCTGGGTACAACCCCGGGACAGCTCCGGGACAACCCCGGTACAGCCCCGGGACAGCTCTGGGGCAACAAAAGACTACTATATTCAGATAACGAATGTGAAGAACCAAGAAGAATCATCCATCTTATAATACTATAAGCAAAAATAAGAGTTGCAACTCTCACAGTTTTTCTATTTGCCATCCTCTAAGAGTTCATCTACACAGAATTGATGCAAGTTTTCATACATTTTCTTCCATTGCTCAACCATTTGCATGGATTTCTTGCAATCAAGCTTTACTCTGTCCAGTTCCATATCAACGGCGGCAGAACCTCTTTGCTGTAGAAGAGGCCACCGCAAAAGTTAAAAGAAATAATTTCAGGCATGTAGGCTGATTACACTATTGCTCCTTTTGCAGTAAATATTACACTATGAAATGTAAGAAAATAAACAAACATGCACATAAAATACCAGCCAGAAGCATGCATATTAACACTAACAATGAAGAAAGAAAATTGAGTGATGAGATGAAAACCTGTAGTTCTTTGATTTGATTATGAGCCACAACAGAACTAAGGTACATGGCATCGATGGATTTGTTGCAAGTCTCTTGGAAACCAATAACAGTCTTAGTTTCTGTAACATCATCTGTTGAATTTGCATATTTTTCCAGAGGTGGTAATAGTGATGCGTGCTTCCTGAGGAAAGCTTGTGAATTTGAAATCCTCTGAAAATTTTTAAGTTGTTCTCTAACAAGAATAATATTATTCACCGGACCTGCACAAAATAGTTCAAACTATATAAAAGGCAAAAATCACAAGAAAAATCAGACAGCCATAATCATTAGGTTATCACTCAGCATCTACCAGAGAAATAAAAGGCAACAGTATGTTTCTTCATACGAATCATACCTAACAATAAACGCAATCTAACGAAAGCCTATGCCAGCACAATATATGTGTGCGTGTGTTTCAGGTAGCATGAAGAATACCTTTTGCGTGTCTTAACACCCGAATAATGTTATAAGTTCGAGCATCCCAAACACGAATCATACCATCTTCTGATCCAGAGATCAAAACATTTCCAGTTGTACCGTATTGTAAGCAAGTAACAGCCTTGCTGTTCAAAAATCAGTGCACAAAGTTGTAAGCTAAACGAAATAATAGGCTAATCATACAGGTGGATAATCTTAACAGTCAGTCAAATGAAAATTCAGTGTTTTTTCCAGCTTTCTAGACCCAAACCTGTGATTTGAAAATGCACTTATGATATGCAGCCCATATTTTTTGCTAGACGGAATTTCAGCATTGAGTGCGGCAACATATATCTTTCCATCTCTACCGCCAGCATAAAAGACACGTTCACTGGGATCCAAAGCAATTGCATCAATTATTGATGGAAACACAATATTTCTTAATAATTTTCCTTTTGATAAGCTCCAGACCTGAGCAAATTAACGGCCAAACGAAAAAACAAATGTTCAGCAAATCGCATGGAACAATTAAAAAAACACAGAGATCACCACAGCAGCACAGACCAAAGAGGGAGAGACAAAAAAGAGAGAAACATAATAGCAGTTGCAATATAACTTGAAACATATAACACTAGAACAATATTCAACTGTTTCTAAGAATTGCAATGACTTGTAAATTAGAAATTAACGATACCCTTTGAAACTTCAAATTGATTCAGTTGTGGAACATAACTTTAGACCCAAACAAAACTATAACAAGTTTATAATTCACTAAAGGTCATGCCATACCTTACACGTCCGATCCTCTGAAGCCGAAACTATAATCGCATTGCAGCCTCCATATCCAGCTATAATATCAGTTATACAAAGAGTGTGCTCTGAAAAGCTATGTACGTACGGATGACTCGCTTGTTCTCTTAAGTAATCATCGAATATCCTGAATTAATCATCAAGCGAAAAGCTTTTGGTCTCATCTAACAATCTTAGCAATGATAACAGCAAAGCAATTGCCATTCATAGTCGGAATACGAAACGAAACACAACATACATTAAAAGCGACCAAACTTTGACCGATCCATCCTCGGACCCAGATATTAACAGCGAGTCATCGTCAGAAAATACCAAGCATGTAACGGCTCTATAATGAGCATGCCAGTTCTTAAGCAGACTACCACTAGCAACCTGAAAATCAAACGACTCGTAAAATTGTAAAATTAACAATCTTTTATCTCAATGTACAAAATTTATAACAAACAAAAGATTAAAATTTCACCTCCCACAAGTAGATATCCCCAGACAAGCCTCCACCAACAATGTAGGTGCCTTCTCGATTAGCCGCGAGCGGCTTTATCTGTTCTGCAGGGAAGCTCTTGACTTCTACTTGTGGCTGCATTGCAAAGAGAAACAACAAATGCTTAGCGGAAATTAAGAGGCAATTGGTCGAACAGTTGGAGAGCAATATATATATATATATATGTATGTATAGAGAGAGAGAGAGAGAGAGAGAGGACCTTGGACCAAGTCCAGTAGAGGACGGAGCCGGAGGAGGCGGAGGAGTTGCGGAGCTGAGAAGAGGCGAGGAAGCGTCGGCCGACGCAGACAAGACCGTGGCGGGGGGACGCGCAAGACTTGTAGCGGAGCTGCTCGGCGCCGCTTTGTAGGTCCCAGCAACCGATGCCGGCGTCGACGGACGAAGAGGCCACAACGACCTCCATTGGGGGGTTTTGCTACGGTTTTCGGAAAACAAGGAAGCAAGGGAGGAGAGAAACGGAGTCGGGGAGAGAAAGCGAGGGGCTTGAGAGTTACAGAGAGCTAGGGTTTCCAAATTCAAAGGGCGGTGGTGTTGTGTGAGACAGACCACAATGGCGGCGGCAAGGTAGGATGATTAACACAAATGGTCCCGAATTTTTTCAAGGAGTGCTAATTTGGCCCTTTACTTTTTAATTTTGACAATAGCAACTTTTTTGTTTTTTTTTTTTTTTAAGGTTAATCCCACGTATAGATGTTAAGATTTATCCTTAATTTCATTTTCGTCTTTAATTTTTAAAACCTCACATAGTTTTTAAAATTTTACTTTGTTTCAATTTTAATTTTCCTTTTACTTAGGTGTTAAATATTTGAAGAAATATGTGTAAATTAAGATCAAAATTAGAAACAATTAAAATTTAGGAACTATATATGGAGATTAACTTTTGTTTTTTCATTATTTTAGTTTTTAATTAACTTTGGAATGTGTTTTTTAATTAACTTTTTTAACTTTTCTTTGTTTTTTAACTTTGGAGATTAACAACCAAATCAATCTTTTTTCTCAATCTTTTTTTTTTCTAATATATATTATGTGTTTGTCTTTCCTTGTTTGATAATTTTCTTTTTTCGCTGTCATTACATTAAATGTGATATTGATATGGTTTACATTAAATGTAATTTTTGGGCTTCTATGTATATTTATATAACATTTATTATATACATGATAGTTTTTGAAATTTTATATATAAATGTTACAAATAAATTGATTTATTAATTGTGGATGTTCTGCTAGATTTAAAATGATCTAACCATAATCTAAACAATATCAAAAACACTAATCTAGTTTAAAATCTAAAAATGCCACAAAAAAACTCTTATTTGGGATTTAGCATACCTTCATTTCGATGGGCAGCGGAAACACGTCGTTTATGGTCGCCGGAATCTGCCAATGGGCCGGCCGGAGTGGGTGGAGGAGCTGCAAACAGAAGAATGGCAAGAGGTGCTCTTGAGCTCCTCTCTATCTCTCCCACGTTCAGGCACCACACCCACGAGTGCCCATGCATTTGTCAAATAAAGGGTGGCTGCCCATATAAACCAATAGGCCTAAGGGCCTATTCCAATATTCATTGAGAGAGGGTATTTGGCCCAATAAATTGACTAAATATTATGAGATCGAGAAAGTTTATATGCCTTAAGTGAGTTAATAAAATAAGTGTCTATTTCATAATGGATTGACATTTAATATACGTGCATGTGTTAATTTATAGTAACACAATTGTCCATAAGATACTTTAATTAATTACAGAATGAATTATTATAATTATGGAAGTCCACGTAAAAATATTCCAAACATGTTCACATTCCTAACACCCTCGTGAATTGCATGATCCCCACTCTTATTACCATTAATATTTGGTATTTCATAACCTCTCAAGTTCCAACTATTAACACTCTATTACTAGTACTTTATTGTTGTAAGTACTAGAGGCTTTTGGCCTCTCCTACTTTATGATTCTTGGCGTATATATATGACCAGACTTTGAGAGTTTGTAATTTAAATATTGTTGAAAAGGTATTGGTTAACAATAATAATAATAATAATAAAACACTTTATGCGTCACGTTATGATTATTATGACTAAGTTAGTGGAATCTCATTAACTAATATAAGTCCTCTAAAGTGATCGAAAACCCTACTCGCCCCATAATTAAACTAAATTGGATATGTCCTCGTAATTTTTTTTTTAAAATAAAGTTATAATTGTCTTAGTGTGATAATATTGAACAAACTTTGTATGTCAAGTTGTGACCAATAAGTTTAGTTTTGAGAGGAAATCGGTAAGATTTACCCTTCAAGTCCGGTAAGTTCAGCAAGATTAATTGTCGTCTGTTTGATCTTACCAATCGTAATATCTAGTGAAACAATCACAACACATTTATTTTTTTAATAAGTAAGATCGGCAGTAGCCGATCAGTATATTTAAAAAAAAACATAAATAAATTTTTTAGCATTGGTCTTCACAGCTAAACTTTATATCTCATGTTAATAATTGATGAATTAGAAAATAAATTTTGTTATTAAAGAGTATTAAAATAAATAATAAAAGAGAAGGACTGGTAAGACCAATAAAATCTTCGAGTTCTCGTCTGAACAATCTTATTGGTCATCTCTAGCTTCACGACGATCTCTTTTGAATTTACAAATTTTATAGGTTGAAAAATAGCGCAAAATAGAATGAATCATTATTGTTTTTCTAAATTAAACTTCCAAATATGAATACCCAATCTTTTGAACAACAATTTAAAGCAAAAATAGGAGGGTTTGAGATTAATTTTTCAAAATGCTAGAGATTTCACAACCTTTGGATTCCTCTCTTTCTTTTTTGGCAGGAAACAACGCCTTAAGTGTGAACGTGGTGGAGGACGTTCAGGATGGATAATGGTTTTGGTGGTGGTGGGCAATTCTAGTGGAGGGAGGATGCAACATAATGGTCATTTTAATCCCAAATTTGCAAAGAACCCTCCTAAAACCGTGTCCTTTCGAGTTATTCCCTTAATTTTACATATTTCAATTCTAAAAAAAAAAAAAAAAAAAAAAAAACAAAGCAAGGTAATCAAGCCAACCTGGAGTAGCCAATTTTTAAAGTATTTCTCAAAAAATTCCACTTATAGTTCATCTAGGATACGTGTATGTAGACAATTCGACTGTGCACCACCGATTTCTCAGTCAATAAAATCGTAAAAATCGTTTACATAACCTACTAGAAGGTCATACCGTGAGACACGAGAAATTCCCTTACAAAAATAAAACAAAAAACTAAACAAAAGGAATTA
This sequence comes from Morus notabilis, assembly GCF_000414095.1. NCBI lineage: Eukaryota > Viridiplantae > Streptophyta > Magnoliopsida > Rosales > Moraceae > Morus > Morus notabilis. The sequence continues at coordinate 2,550 of NW_010361436.1, read as the reverse complement.
AACTTAACAAAAATAAAATTAATCTCATAAATGCTCTCTTAAATTTGGGTTAGGAGGTGAATACCCAAAACACCACTTTTACTTATAAAAATAAACTCAAAATATTTTTACAATTATTAAAATTTTTAAAATACTAAAATTCCCCTGCCAATAATAAAAATTAAATTAACAAGTGATTTACCGAAATTAATTAATTGATCAAAAATCATATTAAAATCCTACAAAAATAAAAAAAAAATTAAAAAAAATTATAAGGGGTACTATACATATATATATATATATAAATGTATTTTGAACCAGAGTACAATATATATTTGTGAATATATATATATATATATAAACTAATTCTGTGTTGTAAAAATTCTGAACATTTTGTATAATACAATAATATTTCCCGGGACAACGCCCGAATTCTCAGCCGGTTAAAATCCTACAGAAATCAATTTTTTTATGAGAAGGTCTTCAAGGTGTCCCTTTTGACGGTAATTCGCTTAAAAAACCCATTCGGCAATCGGTCATGCCCCCGGAGTAGTAGTACTTGTTAACTCTGCAACCTCGGGCAATACAAAGCTATGGGGCCAGCTTTTACCTTCGCACCAAAAGCTTTAAGGTCTCGAACTCATTCTGCGCTGATTCTATGGAGTTCTTCTTCAAAGCGTTTGTTTTGCAAGTGTAACAGCCAAGTACGCGATTCAGATTCTTCGCTGATCATACAAAAGTTGCTTCAGGAACCCAAATCCCGCGTCAAAACCACCCTTGATTCCCACCATTTCTCTACCTTTTCATGGCAATCCCTACTTTCCCCTCTCGCCTCTTCTTCTTCTCCCGATAAAGCTCGCCTGGTAACTCTCTATTACTCAGCTTGCTCTTTTTTTTTTTTAATTTTTTTTCTCGCTTGTTTTTATTAGGGATAGAATTAATATGTGTGAAAAAAGAAGGAAAGAAATGACAAGCAAGCGTTAGGGTAGATTTTTTTTTTTTTTTTTTTTTTTTTTTTTTTTTTTTTTTTTTCTGTGCTTGCTAGCTAAAATGTTGATTGTAAATTTGGGAGTAAAGTGAATTTGTTTCAATTTAATTGCGTTAATAGTTGTACTTGGTTTTGTGCACGAACTGTTAAGAGATGTTATGTGACAGAAAAAGATCAAATTATCATACTAAATTCTGATTATGGTATTAAATTATCATACTAAATTCTGATTATGGTATTTTTATGATTTTTTGGAATGGGTTATTTTATGAATTTTTTCGTAGAAATAAAAGGTATGAAAAATAAAAAAAGCTTTCCCAAAGACCTCTCTCTGTCTTTAAAGAGTCCTTTTGAACTGTCAGCTTGATGAATTTATTTAGGTTCTGTTCATTTTACTGATTTAAGTTTTATTACAGTAAAAAGTTTTAAAAAACAGTCATATCTAACATTTTTATTACAGTAAAAAGCTCTCACATAAAGTTATATCTCAACTCGAATTAAAAACTCGAATCAGCAAATCAAACGGGCAAATTATTATTTTATTTCACAACTTGATGTGATTTGATTGTTCAAAACTGTGTTATCCGTATTTAAAAGTTCTATTGCTATTAGAATTCCACTGTTTACTAAGTTACAATGAAGGGTGTTTTTTTTCCCCTTATCCTTGAATTTTTGTTTGGAATGTGTTGGGAGAAGTTTATTTAATTTATGGTAATGCATTGTTCTATTGGTGGGTCAGGTTTTGGAATGGAGATTGGAGAAACTGCTAAACGACAATGAGAAAAATTGTGATCCTTACTCTGAACTCATATCTCTATGTGGAAATATTCGAGATCTCGGACTAGCAATGAGTATTTGTACTTCTTTGGAGGCTCATGGAATTAAGCTGAATTCTGCTATTTTCAATTCCCTTATACATGTTTGCTTCTCTTCTGGTAATGTTCTGACTGCCTCCAGCTTATTTGAGATAATGAAGAACACAGATGATAGCTTCAAACCCAATTCCAAAACTTTCGATGCTTTCATATCGGGGTTCTCAAAGCTGGGCAATGCAGGCGCTATGCAAGCTTGGCACTCTGCCAAAAGGGATGCTGGACTGCGTTGTCATGTTCAGAACTATGAATCTTTGATTTGGGGCTGCATAAAATCTGGAAATTTTGAGGGTACTGATAGATTCTATGAAGAAATGGTACTAACAGGACTCAAGCCTAGCATGCTCATATTGGAGAACATGCTTGAAGGGCTTTGCAAGAGGAGAAGCACTAATAGAGTAAAGGAGTTTCTGAAGTTTGCGGTCGAAGGTGGGTGGAAGATTAGTGAGCAAATGGCGGAGAAGCTTGTGGCTCTGTACACTGAACTTGGGAACGTGGAAGAAATGGAGGAGCTGCTTGCAACTCTGGTGGAATCCAACCATGTTTCAGAGGTTTTGTCGGTGGTACATTGCGGGATTATAAGGATGCAAGCAGCGTCGGATAGATTGGATCTTGTTGAATATGCTGTAGGGAGGATGTTGAAGCATGGATCATCGTTTAGATGCCCGGGCCGCCCCGGGGCCGCACCAGGGCCGCCCCAGGGCCGCACCG
>NW_010361435.1:19109-79774 GCF_000414095.1 Morus notabilis | reverse complement strand
TTTATTTATTAGTGTATATGCGCGTGGCTTTTTGTTATATTAGCAAGCCGTGTCATTCTACTTATTCTTCCGCCACTACCCAACCCTCTCTCTTTCGCTTCAGCCTTCAGGTCTCTCTCTCTATCTCTCTCTTCCTTTTCGCTTTTTCGAACGTCTTCGCTTTCGCATTGTTAGGGTTTAGGATATTCTTGCAATTAGGGTTAGGTATTTCTGGAGAATTGCTTTCCGATTGTTGCTTTCGATGATATAAGTTTATGCATCGGTTTAGGGTTTGATGTTGTTCATTCTATTCTGTTCCCAATTTTGTTCGAGTATTTCTGTTCGATGTTTCTGTTCTTTGTCAGATTCAAATCTTAGGGTTTTGCTTTTATTCTTTCTGGGCAAATTTACGGGTTTTAGCTTCATTAAGAAAGTTGACGCGATTATCTTTTTCTTCTTTTTGTGTTTGTGTGACAGGATAGAAATAGAACAAATTATGACGTCAAAAGTCAATTTTATTTCCCTTGTGGGCTAGAACGAAGTTCTCTATATTGTGGGTTTTTGCGACCTCTAAAGAACTTGAACAACATTCCTTTATGTTTTTTTGGCTTTATAGCATTTTGAGGGATTTTTTATTTTCTTTTATTTTATGTTTTTACTACTTGCGTACTTGTCTTGCTAACTAGTTATAATGACCTTTGAATTGAACTTTAGGCCTCGCTTCGCAGATTTGAGTTTTCAATTTGAGTTGAGGTTTGACATTTTCTGAAAGCTTTTAACTGTAGCAGAAAAAGTTAGATATGATATTTTCTGCTACTTGCGTACTTGTCTTGCTAACTAGTTATAATGACCTTTGAATTGAAATTTAGGCCTCGCTTCGCGGATTTGAGTTTTCAATTTGAGTTGAGGTTTGACATTTTCTGAAAGCTTTTAACTGTAGCAGAAAAAGTTAGATATGATATTTTCTTAGAGTTTTTAACTCTAGAAAACCTAGAACTGAAAACTCGAATCGGTGAAATGAACGAGACCTTAGTAAAATCTTTTGCTTGACAGGATCTTAACTTTGCAAAATGGGTGGGGGGAACATAATACTTTTCAGAATTGAAAAAATTATGCTATTTGCTTTTATCTCTTTTGCCAATGTTTTGACTAATGATATGAACAACATGGCTCTAGCATAAATTTGAGTGATGACTGGTGACAACTATGGATTTTATGGTAGGGTCGAGTCTTATTATAAGACTTTAACTTGTTTTGTTTTATTTTCTTGTCGAATGTTAATCTGTATTTGTATCCCTTTTTGTGGATCTTTTCCATGATTGATTGTAAAAGGGTTAGATGTGTGTATCTTTTGGATGTAAAGGCTGATGTGCAATGTTTGTGTCTATGTTGTTGTTGTTGTCTTTGTTATTTTTCCTCCTAATAGAGGATTTAGAAAAAGTGTTATGCTCTGTAAGCAAACCATAAAACTAGCAGTGGCTTTAGACATAAACTAGTTATTTGACTTTTTAGCTCTTTTTCATACCATTGGGTCTGTTACTTCTACATGGTTTGTTTTATTGTGTTACCGCTGCTGCTGCTTTTGCTTATTCAAGTTTCTAATCAACTGGAATGTTTCAGAAATAAAAAGCTTTCTAATATGAGGAGGAGGAGTTACAGTCCATCACCCCCAAGGGGAGGTTATGACCGGAGAGGACGAAGCCCAAGTCCTAGGGGCCGCCATGGAGGTCGTGGTAGAGATCTTCCTACTAGTCTTCTAGTTCGCAATCTTCGCCACGACTGTAGGTCTGTCCTCGTCAACTGTTCAGATTATATGTTCTTAATGCAAAAACTTTTTTATTGTCTTTTTGTTGACCAGTGAACAATGATGAATATTGGTTGTTTTACCATGACATTCCACTTTTTGTTTTATGAACTGATTTTGTTCTTAATTTTTTAAAGCTGTATGGAAAAAGATAACCCATTGAGCATGGATGGCTTTTTGCATCTTTTTCCAAATCTCTTATGCGGATTGTCCAGATGATGTTTGTATCTGCAAAACTACAAAGTTAGAATAATGAATATTACACGAATATTAAATAAGTGTGGAGTTTATTTTTTCTAGGAACTACCCTAATTAGCTATAGCATATATGTATTCATGTTAAGTGAACTTGACTTAACTTGACTTTTTTTTTTTGGGTTGTGGCCCTAGTGTGCATAATTAAGATAACTATCTTGCCCAGAAGACTAACAGGTCAAAATACACGAGAGCAAAATTATAGAAGATTGTTTTTGGAATTGGTTTTAGATTGTTTTTGTAAACGTTTTTGCACGTCTTTTAAGACACGGAAATGAAAATGGTCTGCAAACTGTGTTTGTTTAGCAAATGTTTTGAAAACGAAAACAAACACAAAAAACAGTGAGAATGGTTTTTGTGAATGAATTAGAAACGGTTGAAAGTTGTTTTTCCTTTTTTGTTTTTATTTTCTAGTACTTATCAACAATGTTATAATATATTAATTAATAATTATAACCAAACACGATTTCACGTTTTTATTATACTCAAAACAATCTCTTAAAAAATCAACCAAACGCAATTTCAAAATCGGTCCTAAAATGATTCTTAAAACAATTTCATTTTTACTTTTGTACTGAAAACAAAATCATTTTGAAAATGTTACCAAAGGGGCCCTACATTTCTTCCATAATCTTGTTCTCATGTTTATATTTGAAGATATGTAATAAAATACACATTACGCGAGTTCTAAAAAGCAATTCACTTCTTCATTTTGTTTTTGAATGCAATAGTTATTTCTAGTTCTTAGATAGCATGAGGATCACCTTTTTTGTTTTTTAGAGAACCCTCCACATGTGGTTTTGTTCTTATCCTATCTTGTTTGTATCTTTGTTTGGTGAATACCATTTGCTCAGTACTTTTTTGTTTGTCATTTTTTTAGAATAATAGGATATAATGTCGTTCTCTCCTTCCCCCTCATTTTTATGTTGTGCTGTTATGTTACGCAGGCAAGATGATCTTCGAAGGCCATTTGGACAGTTTGGTCCTCTTAAGGACATTTATTTGCCAAAAGATTATTATACTGGGTGAGCATATCTGATTAGTGATTGTATTTGTTGAACTTGGAACATTACAGGATAAAATTTATATTTCTATCTATTTTCTCTTTTCTTAAGAAATTAATATTTTAGTTTCTTACTGTATTTTTGGGACATTTTTGGCGTGTTCTTTAATTTTTCATTTTTTGAGATAATTACAGTTGAAATGACATTAAACTTGTTGCTAAATATAGGTTTTATGAAATAACACTGATGTAGTGCCTCTTTGTCTATAACATTTGGTGATGCTGCTCCTTGGCCTGCCCCATTCTCTTGATTTTATTTCATAAGACTAGAGGGATAGATTCTATTAGCATTGCTTCAATAGGTTTAAGATTTTTTTCTTTTGAGATTCGAACAATCGTTTAAAATGCCTTTTGTGAGTTGTTACTCTAGATTTCCCTCCTTGACGTGGGGCTTTTTCTTCATCGTGTACTTCATTATCATTTGCTGAGTGCGTTATTGAAGTTGTTGAGGTTTAGCAGTGAATTTAGAGTTTTGAAGACACCAATCAAGTAATTAGAGTTCTTTTCGAGATGATGTTAATGATAGTGAAGATTTGAAGGAAGTTGGGTTTGAATACAATGTGATGTGAAGATATTCCAAGTCTTGAAGAATTTCAAGTCATCTTATAACTGACACTTTGCAAGGTCAGCAGCCTAGTGCTTGCTCTTTTATCATGACCCTCCATCTATTGGGGAAATTTACGACAAGATTTACTAGTAAAGGTTTATGGTATGCAAAGGACTTGTCAGCAAATCACAGTTGTCCTTCATTGTATATCTCATGTTTTGAACTTGTTTTTACTTAATGTTGTCTCCCTTTTGTTGTGTGTTTTCTTTTCCTTTTTTTACCCTCAGGGAACCGCGTGGATTTGGCTTTGTCCAATATGTTGATCCTACTGATGCCGCAGAGGCTAAATATCATATGGACGGACAGGTTCTTCTCAGTCGTGAGGTAACCGTTGTGTTTGCAGAGGAGAACAGGAAGAAGCCATCTGATATGAGACAACGGGAGCGAGGGAGGTAAGTTCTTTATTGTTCTTCTATCACGTGAATTTGAAATTTGATTTTCTTAAAATGAATTCTCTAATGCATGTCTTTTTTATTCTTTTTTTCTTTTTGTGGTAATTGGTATTGAGAGAGGCAGTTGAATAATTACAAAATGCTGACTGTGGCTTGTTTGTTTACGATAAATAATTCTTAGCGAACTGTTAAATTTACGCAGTTGAAAAAATGTATTGATTTCAAGCTCATTTACAAAATCAAGATTATTTTATCCCATTACCTGAAGAAGGTTTTCAGTAATGCAATTTTGTTCTAGTTTCAATACTTAAAGAGAGCGCTAGTTAGATGCTCTCTTTTTTTCACCCATTTAGTATATTGGTCAAATTCCTGAACTATTTAGTATTTGTTTAACATTTGTGCTACAATCTTTGAATTCTGAATTATGAAGTTTGTCATAAAGGCTTGTGTGACTTAAGACATTGAGTTTTCACTCTGTAATAGTAGTTGATATTTGATAATACCAGGTTTTCCGTATTCTTTTCCTAAGTAGTGTTGATATTATGCAGGGGTCGCTATCGGGATCGGAGACGGTCTCCTCCTCGATATTCCAGATCCCCACCTCCACGTCAGGCAAGGTCTCGCTCCCGTAGCGGAGAGTATTATTCCCCACCCAAACAAAGAAATTACTCGAGGCAAGTGGCGTTTAAGTTTACCTCCTGTTCTTATAATTTTACTCTTTAAGAATTTTCTTCGTGTAAGGAACACAATTAGTTATTTCCTTCCATGCATCAACTTAATGTTTTTGCCTTTTGATTCACGTGAATTGCTGTTAAGGTGTGAGGGGTTTAGTAGACTCTACTTGTTTTAACTGAAACAGTTTGGCTTTGTTCTGTAGACCAGCTTCTTCTAATGAGCAGAAGTCTCTTTTCTGTTTTATTTTGAGTTTCTACTTTGTGATTATTTGGTTGATTCTGGCTTCTTATCTGCTCCAGTCCAAGATTTGTATCCTTTTTTCTATTAGGTCTTTGCAATATTTTCAACGCCTAAACCCGGGTTTGGTTTGGTTTTTTTTTTTTTTTCTGGGCCAGATCTGTGTCACCGCAGGAGAGAAGGTATAGCCGTGAGAGGTCATACTCACAATCTCCACGCTACAATGGCTCAAGGAGCCGTAGTCAGAGCCCAGTCAGGGGTCCAAGCCGAAGCAGAAGCCAGAGCCCAAAGCGACGAAGTGTCGGCCGAAGTCCCAATAACTACCGTGAGGAACCCAATGGAGCTAGGTCTCCAACTCCTTGAACTGGGGGTACAGAACTGTCTCTAAGCTAGAGGATAGTGACTTGTTCCGCTATGTTTGCTTTCAGAGAGATTTCAAAATCTAGTTTGTTTTAATGTTTGTTAGCTCTGTTGGATGAGATTTAATCGGAGTCTTTCTAGTTCTGTTGAGACAACTTTGTGGTGGGAGATTATTATATCTAATGTTGGAAAACATATTTGATTCTATAGGCTTCCCTGTCTTGATTGCTGCTGAATTTTTGACCTATTCATATCCATGCTGCTAGGAAGGGATAGTTTTGGTCATTGCATGAAGAATAGTTAATTCTGGTCCAAAAACAAAAAGGAAAAACTTTAATTCATTTTTGTTTATACACAATAATTCATTAAACAACTTAGATCTGGATACAAAAAGTATTTTTAAAAAACATATATTCTGCTTTGAGTGTTATTTATTTAGTGTACTGGAGTTCTGATCTCATCAAATCTATAATATTATATCATATTTAATACACATCTATGAAATAATGAAAGGAAATCTACAGTAATGCCCCTCCAGACGTCACTGACCAAACATAAAAATTACGTCCTTTATTAACACTGAAGTTTATGTTATCACTTTCTTTCATCTATATATTTAGTTACTACGGTTGGGTAAAATTCTAGGGGAGAAACAAAATTAAAGAAGTGAGTTACAATGGTGCATTTTCTAATTTTTCTAAATAACAAATAACATTTTGTCTTGGATAAAGAGGCAATAGCATATTTTTGAAATGGTTTTTAATAAATATGATTGTCGTGAATGGTATATGTACCAGTAAATTTTTTATTTTACCCGGCTAGCCGCTAAATACAGCATTTATTAGTAATTAAAAATATATGTCTTGTATACTATATTCACAATAAGTAAATAAACAATACCAATAAATGTGTCATTTACTTCAATTGTCCAAAAAATATGACGTTTACTTAAAAACATTCAGAAAATAGGGATAATACCAAAAATACACATTGTATTCTGCCTATATACTATTTTTTTAATATCTTTAGTTAACCATTTTATGTATTTAGTCAAAATAATTAATGATTTAATCTTTTTTTTTTTTTACTTTTCTTCATTACAACTATTAGCTAAATAGTTATTATGAGAATGCATTTCACACTAGCCAAACATAACTAGTAAAAAGAGATTAGCCATTTTATTTTTTTCCTATCAGTTTATTCTTTCAAACAGTAATAAATCATGATTTTTTTATAAATATAATAAAGTTATTTATATTTTAAATTTATTGTTTAGTTAAAATAGAGAGTAATGTTAGAGTGGTTCATCTAAAAATTGCTTATTAAAATAGTTAAATTAAACTAAAATTTAAAGAGTTCTCTTCTTACTATGCAAATGCCTTAAACGCCTTTTGTGTTTATAAAATAAGGCTTAATATACCCCCTGAAGCACTTATTTCTTAAATGAAGATTAGTCTTCCCACCCTTCATTAAACATAATTGAAAACATTATTAAACTAAAGTATTGAATAAAATCAATCTTAAAAAAATGAAAAACCCCCCAAAATAATCAAAGTATTTGTTTAATTGGAATATTCATTTTAAAATTTTAATTTTTTTTATTTAGCTTTTTAGTTAAATCATATCTAAAATACCAATTAATATAGATAGGGAAGGATAATCTTAGGATTATTTTTATTGGTGTCCCTGAACTTTGGGGTCACTCTCAGTTCGCCACTTGAACTTTAAAAACTCTCATTTTGTACCCTGAATTTTGAATTGTTCTCACCTAATCCATGTTGTTGCAATTTTTATTAAAATTAGCCAGAAAAGAGGGGGTTAAGTCTGGTCATGTGGTTTTTATCTTTTTCTTTTTAATAAAAATTAAAACAGAAAGACCACATGATTGCGTTATTCTCTTTTTTTCTATCTATTGTAACACAAATTACAACAGAAGGAGTTGAGTGGAAACAATTCAAAGTTTATGGACAAAGTGAGTGTTTTTAAAATTTAAGGGCAAACTGAGAAAGACCATAAAGTTCAGAGGGCATCAGTGTTAATACTATTTAAAAATTTAATTGCCTTAGGAGATATTTTAACTCTGATTTTTTAAACACATGGTATTTTGTGCATTTGCATAATAAGAAGGATAAAAGTAGTATTTTGACAAAAGATTGTTTTTGGGCATTTTCCCTTAAAAAAATGTATTTACTAAAATTACTTTTAATTTTGTTGCTAAGTCTTTGTGGGCCTGAGATGGTTTCGCTATTATCCTTGCAACTAAGGATGAAAATATCGACATTTTTACTGATATTTGTGTGAAAATTTTCATATTTTAGAAGTACTGATATGAAAATAGGCGTATAGTATCTTTTCCGCAGAATATTCTGAAATTTTCACGGATATTTCCGTAAATATCGATATTTTCACAGAAATTTCTATTTCTGAATAAAACATAGTGTTAAATGACCAAATATCGTGAAACTTTTATGAAAATATTGCAGAAATATAGGTAAAATTTCCACAGAAATATCCGCAACTTTATATATACATATATATTATTTTATTTTTCAGAAAAAATTAAAAAATATGACATGTCTAAAATTATATAAGGAGCTATTCAAACTCCATGTCTTGGTATAAGTATTATTTAAACCAAAAATGTGTTCAAAATACCTTCGAACTTCCTAAAAGCTCTTTTTAGTATTGATAATTTATCATCATGTATGAAATCATATATGTATGATATATATATATATATATATATTACGTTGACTTTCAACTATTTACTTAATTTGTGAACGTGTGCTTAATATTTATAGTATTATGATCACATTTTATCTTGCATATTTATCAAATAATTAATATTTTACATAGTGTTAAATGACCAAATATCGTGAAACTTTTATGAAAATATTGCAGAAATATAGGTAAAATTTCCACAGAAATATCCGCAACTTTATATATACATATATATTATTTTATTTTTCAGAAAAAATTAAAAAATATGACATGTCTAAAATTATATAAGGAGCTATTCAAACTCCATGTCTTGGTATAAGTATTATTTAAACCAAAAATGTGTTCAAAATACCTTCGAACTTCCTAAAAGCTCTTTTTAGTATTGATAATTTATCATCATGTATGAAATCATATATGTATGATATATATATATATATATATATATATTACGTTGACTTTCAACTATTTACTTAATTTGTGAACGTGTGCTTAATATTTATAGTATTATGATCACATTTTATCTTGCATATTTATCAAATAATTAATATTTTAATTAAAAATTTTATCTAATTAATGTATTATTATCTATTTTAAAATTTCTTAAAGTCTCATTTAAAAATATAATATTTTAATATGAATTTCTATTTTTTTAAGTTAATTTCTACCGATATCAATATTTTCATAAAATTTAAATACTAATATTTTTATAAATATCAACATTTTTATAAAATTTAAATTTAAATATTTATGTAAATATCGATATTTTCATCCACCCTGCAACACTGATGGGTGGGTCTTTCTTAGCAGCGAGTGAAAAAGGAAGGCAACAGAGAGTGTCTATAGAAAGAGCCAACTTCTTTTTGACGATTTGTACCCTTTCAGCCTCACTTTACAACTAAGCATCAATCAGCTAACTTTTTTTCTTTTTTCTTTTTCACTATGGTCTTCTCTTCAATTTGATTCGCTTCTCTTGGACCCTTTTATTTCCAAGACAATCCTAAGTTTTCCATTTTGTTTTGATTCCTCTGGGTCCCATTTGATTAAGATTGTCGATTTTCTGGCTTTTGCCTTTTAAACGAACACAAGAAACGGTCCTTTCTAACGTTCTTTTCTTTTTCAAGATACTACATTTAGATTAGAGGTATAAAACATAACAGTCTCATTTATTTCACCGATTCGAGTTTAAAATTTAAATTTTATTATAATAAAAAACTATAAAAAATAATTATATTTAACTTTTTTACTACAGTAAAAATTTGTATACATGTAACATACACACTGTACTTTTGTTTGGAAAATCCCTCAAAAAATATATATATTTGAAAATAATAGCATCAATAACTCAAGTAATGGTCATTGTTTCCTTTAGAGGGGGGGAAAAAAAAAAAAAACAGTAATGGTCCTTACATGATGTTTGTAATAATTAGGAGTGAGAGCTTCAAACTCTAAACTTCAACATTGGAGGTGTGTGTGAATTTATTGCTTGATTAACCTGTAATAATCATTATTGTATAGTAAGTCGCATGAGAAGAAAATGATGTTGTGTAAATTACACTTGTATGTACGAGTCAAAATATAAGTAAAAGGGATAATGGGATATGTACAAAAGTGATTTACCGAGTAAATGAGTGATCAACAAGTGTTTGGTTTGTAAATTAAAATGTGATTAGAATTATTTTTTATTTACGTGTATTTTTTGTGAGAAAAAACACTGTAACGAACCATGAACCATGATTCAAATCATGATTTGAATCATCTAACCAAACATCACTTATTAAAGATTTTGTCTGATTTAAAATCATAATTCTTAATTTTACTATAGTATTTTTTTCTCATAAAAAAATTAAAATCATAAACTATAATTTTAACCTCATAAATCAAACGTAACCTAATTTATTTACTTTAATATACAAATTCGACTTTTCAAATTTATAATTTTGTTTCATTATTGTAAGGCTCCCATTGTACTTCATATAAACAATGTGTGGGGGCGATTTTCATATACTCAGCGCAAGATATTTTTTTTTTAATATGCGTAGAGTTATATATTTTTCTATTGATAATTTACGAGAGTGAATAAAAGGTAACTAGTGCATATGAATTGGACAAATCAAATGTCCGACCTTAGCTAACTACTTAACCAACACTCTGTCTGGTTGCTCCCTAACGGTTAGTTCATGAATTCAGAATCATGATTCAAAATTATTTGTGATTTATGTGTGTTTTTTATGAGAAAAAACACTGTAGTAAACCACGAACTATGATACAAATCATGGTACGAATCTACCAACCAAACGCAAGATCTCCTTCCTTTTTGAATTGCTCTCCAAAACTCAGTTGAGCACAAATTACCCTTTGTGAGACTCATTTGTGGGCAATCAAAAATATTCCAAGTTATGTTTGGTTGGACGGATGGAGAACAAAAAAGATAAATAAAGTTAGAGAAATTAGACGTTTGGTTCATGGATTAGAATCATGAGATTAAAATTATTTTCGATTTATGTGTATTTTTTATGAGAGAAAATACTGTAGCGAACTATGAACCATGATTCAAATCAATGTGAAAGATGCAAAAAATTATAATGATTTAAATAGAAGGGAGGAAGAGTTCAAAGAAAATAGTACTATATTGTCTCGTCTATTTTTTTTATTAATAATTCTTTTAAAGAATAAAATAGTCTTTTTAAATTGGATAGAAGTTCATCTGCTTAAATTAAATAAATATGTCTTTTTCCCTTTTGAGAAGCAACTTTCATATTGGATCTCGTCAAAATAAAATAAACATAACTTGATAAAGATGAAACATCTTCTCGTTTGGTTCGTTAGTACGAGTTTTTAATTCGAATTGAGATGCGACTTTAAGTGAGAGTTTTTAACAGTAATAAAACTGAAATTAAAAACTTGAATTAGTAAAATGAACAAGATTAAATTGTGATGCTTAGATTTTTTTTTGGATATCTATATGGTGGAGCATGTTATTTTGCTCCACCGATGAAAATAATTATTTTTAACTGTTAGATTAATTTTTTAACGATCAAATCTATATAAATTTGTATAAAAATTTAAAATACGTCACATAAAATTACTCTTACTACATATGTTAAAAAATTAATCTCACAGTTAAAGCACAATTCCCATTAATGACATAAAATAACATATTCTCCCCTAAAAATTCCTTTTTCTTAAGGAAAAAAAATTCATATCCTATTAAAAAATGAGAAAAAAATTATGCTGATTGTTACTTTTTTTGAGTAATAATAGTGGTGAGCACCCCATTATTGCCATGAATTTGAACGGTCGTTTCGAACGTGACTTTTCGTCACCTTTACCTTCTTATTTCCACTTGATAAAATGGACTTTTTGTAAGGAGAAAATAAAAAGAATTAAATAATTTCATTAAATAAGTCAACCAATATTCAACAATAAGAAAATAAAAATTAGAAATTCAAAAGTAAATTTATTTCTAGGTGACGATCTTGATGCGTTCTGTCCCAGCACATGCATTTTCGTGTAATAAAATTTCAAAAAAGAAGAAAAGAAGAAGAAAAAAAAAGACAAAAGACACGAAACAAACAACAACAAAACAAAAACAAAACAAAAAATTGACGTAATTGGATCGTGTTTGATTTCAGTCTAGCTATGTAGCAAAGCTGCCATTGGAAGGTTTAAGAATTGAGAAAATTTTATTTTTTCCCCTTTATTAATAATATATGACTACGTACGCGTAGAATATAATAAGTTATAATGGCTGGGAAATTAAGTGGGGTATAGTTTGTCAGACCCAAAAAAAAAAAAATCAATTTTTATTTATTTATTGTTGGTAGTACATACTAGAAGTGGTAATGCTTTGTGGGTTTGGTTTAAGCGCGGTGTTCTGGCTTCCACATTGAAGAACAACTTGCTTTGAAATTACTACTTTTTTCTGAGAATCTTTTCTAAAATTCTTTTCTGTGTTCCCTTCAGTTTTTCTTTCTTTGTTCGAGTGGGCGTGTGTCTATACTATTTCTCTGTGCTTTGTTTACTTGTGTGGGTTTTGTAGGGATTTATCTCTGGATTTCACAGCTGGGAATTTTTTCGATCAGGTATTTTTTACTCTTTTTTTTTTTTTTTTTTTTTTTGTCGATGTCGATTCTGCTTCTGGGTTCCTTGTCATTGTTCCTCTTCCTTTTTGTGTGTGTGTGTGTGTGTGTGGGAGTGGGACTTGCAAGGTAGGGAAGAGGATTTGGCATCTGGGTTTTGTGTGAAATACACACACACACACATATATGTTCCATATTTTCTTGGTCTACTCACCCTCCTGAAATGCTAATTAAACATCCTGACTGGGAAACTTAAGCATGCTAATTAAGCATGCTTTAAAAGGGGTAATGTTGCAAATTTACCTTATTTGGTTTTTGAACATCCTGACTGGGAAACTTACTTGGAAGTTGTCAGACATTTTTTTAGGAGCTTCTCAAGATAATGTTTATGTCATGCTGCTTGTTTAAGTTGTACTTCTTTTCTATATTTGGGTTTTTTTTTTTTTTTTTTTTTTGGATTATTGAACTCATCTTGCAGCGTTTACAGCATAATATACTAATTATTTAATTGATAAAGTTTGAAATATCATGAATTAGGACCATTTTTTAGTACCATTTGGAATTATTCGAGTCTTTTGGGCCATTCGCCAAACATGTGCTATGTTTTTACTTTTTATAACTTGTAGAAAAAATGTCACTATTAGTTGGTAAAGAACTAGAGCTTTCATTTCTCCGCAAGCTTCATTACTATATGGCACCTTAGCAATTGGGCTTGTTAGACTGTGTGAACTGTGCAAACTGTTGAATTATCGTGAAGGTGGGTTAGTCATGGTTGTTGGGCAGAATTATCTTTGGGTGGGTTAGTCATGGTTGTTGGGCAGAATTATCTTTGGGTGCGAAATAGACGGTATACGGAGAAATGGTCATGGATCGTAAGATTTTTTTTTCCTTTATTACCAGAGGTTAGGCATCTCCTAGCTTCCTTGATCAAGTGAGAATAGTTAGTAGTTTTATTATCTAATACAAGATGATGTTGTGTCGATAATTTATGCTGGTGAAACTTGGTAAAAATTCGGTGGCATTGTTCATTTAAGTTTTGTTTGAGGCATTTATGTCATGTGCTTATCTAGGAAGAAAGATGATGTTTTTAAGTGTCATGTATTTGTTGATGAAACAGGTCTGAGTGAGTTATGATTTGTTGATTTTCCTAACAAAAACATATTTGACTATCTGTATTCCTAAACTTTTCCGTAGAGTTCAGATATTTTCTTACTACATATACATTATCAGATTATCTTTTTCGAATAATTTCCAAAGGCATTTTTTTATCACAATCTATCTGTTCAAATTTTGTCTTTAGCTCATGGGATTTTACTTCAGCTTCTATCTATTTGCTGATTTTGACAGTTGAGGACTTGAGAATTAAACGAGAAAGGAGTGCAGATTTTCATCAGACTGGATGGTGCGTGAAAAATGGCTTGGAAGCCTGTTTTTCCTCTTAGTTGGCATGTTTGCCAACGCATTGGGTAACGTAACAGACTTGTAACAATCTCTTTTCCCGCTATTTAGTGTTTTCTGCTGATTTGCATAAAACCAAATGCTTGAATCAAGTTCTTGCAGTTCATTGTGGTTGAGGACGACCCGAGGCATGTCTTCACATGTACATGTAGATAAACATAGCTTGGTTTGTTATTTATTAAAGATGGTTTGAACATTTTAAGTTTTCAGTCTAGTGGAAAGAGGTTCATTGTAAAAAGAAAGATAGATTGACAAGCACAGTATTGAGAGTATAACAACCTACTCCCTTTTTGAACTTGTAGGTGCATTTGTTGGGATAAACATTGGAACTGATGTTTCCACCCTTCCATCAGAAATAGATATTGTTGCAATTCTAAAAGCCCATCAATTCACACATGTACGCCTTTATGATGCCAATACTCGCTTGCTGAAAGCCCTTGCTGGGAGTGGAATAGAAGTAATGGTGGGTGTCGCGAATGAGGAAGTTCTTGGTATCGGAGAGTCTCCATCAGTAGCCGCTGCATGGGTTAACAAGAATGTTGCAGCTTACGTGCCCACAACTAATATCACTACCATTGCTGTAGGTAGCGAGGTTCTCACCTCAATTCCCAATGCTGCTTCGGTCTTGGTTTCTGCCATGAATTACCTTCACAAAGCACTAGTCGCTGCAAATCTAAATTTTCAGGTCAAAGTCTCAACTCCACAATCTATGGACATCATCCCTAGGTCTTTCCCCCCCTCCACTGCCAACTTCAATTCTTCGTGGAACTCCACAATCTACCAACTCCTCCAGTTTTTGAAAAACACGAATTCCTATTACATGTTAAACGCCTATCCGTATTATGGGTACACCCGAGGGAACGGTATTTTCCCGATTGATTATGCTCTTTTCAAACCACTTCCCTCGGTCAAGCAGATTGTTGACCCGAACACTCTTTTCCACTACAACAGCATGTTTGATGCGATGGTGGATGCTACCTATTACGCTATTGAGGCCTCAAACTTCACTGGGATCCCTATTGTTGTCACTGAAGCTGGTTGGCCTTGGCTTGGTGGAGCTAAGGAACCTGATGCTACTGTAGAAAACGCAGAGACCTTCAATAATAACTTGATCCGGCGAGTTCTAAACAATTCAGGTCCGCCAAGTCAGCCAAATTTTCCCATAAACACATATATCTATGAGTTGTTTAACGAAGACAAGAGGTCAGGACCTGTGTCGGAAAAGAATTGGGGTGTGCTCTTTACGAATGGCAGCACTGTTTATCCATTGAATTTGGGCACTTCTGGTCGAGCTACTGGAAATTCTTCGGCTGTTTTTTGTGTGGCAAAGTCTGATGCGGATCCTGACAAGTTGCAAGAGGGTTTAAACTGGGCGTGTGGACAAGGCCAAGCTAACTGCAGTGCCATACAACCCGGGCAGCCATGTTATCTCCCTGATAGTCTTGTGAATCACGCTTCATATGCATATAACAACTATTATCAAAGAATGCGGAGTGTTGGTGGAACATGTGATTTTGATGGCACAGCTACTCAGACCGATACTGATCCAAGTAAGTTTTGTCGGGGTTTTTTTTTTGTTTTGTTTTGTTTTTTTCCCCCTCTTTTTACTATGCAGTTTATTATGTATATCGGAATCATATGGCCACCTCAACTGTTGTTTTTATGATGCTTCTCAAACTCAGTAGAACCTTCTAATAAAAGATTCTAATGTATTGAGCAGGCCCTTAGGCTATAAAACATATATATCCTAGAAGAAATTTAGAGGTGTATTTTGAAGAAATGAAACCATGAATTCAAAGATGTATTTTATAGAGTTTTTATGTTTGTTAAATATTCTGGCTTTGCTTTGTATCCACACTTAGTACATGTCTATTTGTGAAAAACTATATTTCTCCTTCAAGCCCTTAAAACACTCTCTTAATATTTGTAGGTTGACCATTTTACATCTTTAGACCATGGTGATATTATTTTTTCATACCCTTTTCCTTTAAGTTACCCCTAATTTAATTCTTTATGGGCATCTTTTTGCAGGTTCTGGATCTTGTGTTTTTGCAGGAAGGTAAGAATCCAAACCCAACTATTTCAAATATTCTTAAATCTTACTTACCCAACACAAGAAAAATGGGGACTTTATAGTAATTAAGGATACAACTCTAGAAATGATTGTTTTGATTTTGAAAACAGCTCTAATTCGAGTGGCCGCGGACTTGTCTCTCCCTCCTCACTTTCGCCCGAGGTCTCTCCGGGATCGTCGTCTTCAAACCTTAAAATTTTGAGGCTTCAGCTATTAATACCGGCGACCTTTCTTGCTTTGGTTTTTGTTTGAGTCGAGGGATTCCAACTTATATGTGCTAATATTGTGCCAGCTGAAGCAAGCATATTTTGAGATTGCAGAGCAATGGAATATTCTTTTTGGTCAATGTTGGTTGTGTTTCTAGTAGTTTTAGTGCAGGCATTCTCTTGAAGTAGCACTTAGAACCTTGATTTTTCCTCCTTTCTATTTTTTGTTTTTGGGAAAAAAACAAATGAACACCTTGATTTTGTACCTTAATCAATTGATTTTGCAAATGTGCTTTATTTGTTTCCAATTGGTCATATATGCTTAAAATGAATAGGCATTAAAGAAGGGACATTTGAAATATTCATGGTAACTTTTCCATCATTGCATTTCCTTCCAGAGCTGCCTGCGTATTATGTTTCTTCTATGTTACAATTTACTTGGACTTGGGACTCACGTATAGTTGGTATTTTCTTTCTCTCATAGTGATTTTTTTATTATTATTTTTTTATTTATTTTTTGAATAGGGGCAGTATTGCAAATATCCTATGCTTTGGTTCAGTGACAATAAAATATTATAATATGGCGGGGGAAAAGATTAAGTCCTGTTTAGTTGGTTTGAATTTTGTTGATTTGAATAAAAAAATTAAACTGTGGTTTAAATTGTAATTTGAATTGACGTTTAGATGTGTTGTTAAAATTTTAATATGAATAGAGAATAAAATTTAAATTTGTTTTTGGTAAATGTGAAATAGATAGAGTGTATTTTTTTACTGTTTAAAAATAGTTTAAACGGTTAAACTTTAGAGTGGAGTTAAATTTTAAGTTGGATAATTTAACTCAATTCAAACATAGATAATTTAGATTGCGTGTTTACTAAACATGAATTTAAATTGTGCTCATTGTTTTAAATTGAGTTCAACTGAATTAAATTAGGAATAAAAAGCAGGGCTAATCTGACGAGACAAAATGTTGATAATACGTTATATAAAAACTAATCACGAAACATACAACAAATCAGAGTGGCGCAGCGGAAGCGTGGTGGGCCCATAACCCACAGGTCCCAGGATCGAAACCTGGCTCTGATATAGTAGAGTAGCTGTCCCGCTGGCAAAACATTTTTTTCCTTTCCATTCCAACCAAAACGGTGCATTTCAATTTCTTATTTCCATTAATTTTGTTCTCTCTCCTCATCTCTTCAGTTGGTTTCAATTTCTTTTTTTCATTAATTTTATTTTTTCTCTCCTCATTTTTTAGTAACAAGAACTACAGTTTTTTATTTTATTTTATGCGTTTAAATTAATAATTTTAATTTTGATAATATTTTTTTTTTCATAAAAAATTAATTTTAAATACTAAAATTTAGGATAACTTGTATAAACGCATGAACCAAATATCTCACTCTTCTCTCTCTATTCAGTCGTTTGGAGAAGATGATGTCCTCGTCGTCATCGGCGGCGTCGGCGTGGGTGGCGACGACGTCGGTGTCGGCGTCGGGGAAGAGAATTCAGAGAGAAATGGCGGAGCTTAACATGGAACCTCCTCCCGACTGCTCCGCCGGCCCCAAGGGCGACAATCTCTACCACTGGGTCGCCACCATCATCGGCCCTCCCGGTAATCTCTCTTCTAAATTTTCAAAACTTCATGCTTTAATTTCGAGTCAGACAACTAGTTGATTCTGTTGGAGTTGATTCTTTTGGAGCAGATTCTGGGGTTATCATGGAATTACTGCTTTGATTTTAGCTCTGCTCTTTGAAATTTTTGCTCTGAATCGGAATAAAGTTCTCTATCAAAGTTCCTTTATTTATTATTATTATTAATCTAAAAAAAAGTTATTTTATTTACCTTTATATTGCTATTTTTAGTGAACCGTCATTATTGGTCAATTGTAATAATTTAAGTGGAAATAGTTAGGAGAAAGAAGAAGAAAGAAGTTGAACGGAAACTTGTTACACATGGTAATTATACAACGAATGGAATGGCAAAATGCATTTCATAAACTTTTAATACGCTAAATCCCACATGGAACCACTAAATAAACATGATTATTTGGGTGTGTTGAGCCAATAACTGGTCATTTAGAAGTCAGAATTCAGCTCTAACAACAAAAGTTTCCGTTTGTAATTTTACAAAACGATTTTGCTTGTCATTCAACGGTTTTTTTGTTTTTTTTCTTAATTTTTTTGTTTTGTTTTGTTTTCTTTTTTTTTTTAAGAAGCGAGATATCGTTTTATATTCCACTGAATGGATCCTGAAATTGTAGCTGATACCAGTGCAGAATGGGAATTAAAATGACTCTAATAAAGATGTATAAGAACCCATTTTGGTGGTTAATACGTTTTCATATTTTTGTTTTCCTTTATGCTCTTTTCCTCTGAATTATAAACCCTTGGGATTTATCTCTAGTAAAATATACTTTTCACTTTTCAGCTGATGTGGCTGGTTTAAAGTAATATTAACTGTGTATGTTCTTGACTTCTTGTTTTTAGGGACACCATATGAAGGTGGTATATATTTCCTTGACATCACTTTTCCCTGTGATTATCCATTTAAACCTCCAAAGGTATTCCCAATTTTAATGCTCTCATCTCTGAGTAATTTTATGTTTATTTTCTTGAAAAAAAAAAGAATAGAGAAGAACAGTAAAAGATGTGGAGTAAAGCGTTGAACTATGCAGTTAAGATCATTACATGAAAGCACTTGATTAAGCCCCCATTTGTTTTATTGGTTTAGTTTACTTCAACTCAGTTTAAACGGTGAGCACAGTTTAAATTAGTGTTTGGTAAGCACACAGTTTGAATTATATTTTCCATTTGAACTGAGTTGAACAGTCCAACTTAAAGTTTAGCTCCCCCCTCAACTTTAACCATTCAAACCATTTTTGAACAGTAAAAAGGTGCCTACTTTCTCTGCTTTTCACACCTACCAAACACAAACTCGAATTTTATTTCCTATTCAAATTAAACCTTTAACTACACAACTAAACGTCAATTCAAACTACAATTTAAACCACACAGTTTGATTTTTTCTGTACAAATTAAAAAGTTCAAATCAACAAAATTCAAACTAGCGAACCAAACGGAGACTAAAGGATCTGTTATATTGAAACAGATTTAGGATGCATGTATAAAACAAGAACATGTGCAAATGGCTTGAATTTAGTATAACTAATGAATAGGTTTTTTCAGGTTGTATTCAAGACGAGAATTTACCACTGCAATGTTGATGATGCCGGGAATGTTAGTTTGAAAATCTTGAAGGATGGCTGGAGTCCAGCTCGAACAATTACAATGGTGCTATCTGCAATCCGATTGATTTTCACGGAGCCTGACCCTTGTAAGTTCCACAACATTTTCTTAAAAAAAAAAAAAAAACAGAAGAAGATTGCCTCTTGTGTTCAGATTGTGTATGTTTTGGAAGAATTTGTTATACATGCAGTGAAAGTAGTTATTTGTGCTTTTGCACCGAAATACTCAAAGAAATAGAGAGTATGCTTGCATACTTGACTTCCCAAAATCAACCCCTTTCCATTCTATTCCACTTGAGCTGAGAATCTCTTACATCATTTGCGTGGATATCCACATTTTGCAGATAATCCTCTTGTTCCGGGTATTGCTCACTTGTATTTGGCAGATAGAGCTAAACACGACGAATTAGCTGCTGAGTGGACGCTGCGATTTGCCAGATGAATCCTATATCTTTGTGTGACTTGCTTATCTTCTAAGAACATCATTTTACAACAATTTTGTAAATATAGAACCTATCAACTGATGGGTCTAATTGTAAGCTTAATGCTCCACTGCATTTGTACTCGTTTCGGAATCAATGTACATATCTGATATTTCGATCTTAAACCTGTTAAATGACTGAGTAAAGAATTAGGAAGGACAAGATGCATATATATGCCCAGTCGTGAGAGTTTTGTAGAGTTGTAAACATAGTCAGCAGGTCAAAATGATGCACCTATGGAACAATTTTGGAGCTAAAATGTTTTGAATTGTAGAGAATTTTATTGGCAAACGAGACCTTGGTCAATGCTTATTACAAGCTTGCAGGATCGTGAACAGCCTAATTTTAACTGCTCTCATGTGAAAGGATGGCTGGATTTTAGTATTTTTTTACGGGACTTATTTTATTAAGATATAATTATGCATTTTTTAAATCAAATGAGATCTACAGTTGTGTCAAAGTATGTCGAAATTTAAGTAAATTTAACTACTGAGAACCCATTCTAGCAATAAATTATCAGTATTTTATTATTATAATACAATAACACTGAACACCCGCATGCAATTTGTATGATGTAATGTGGACCAGATATTAGCTAAGGATAGAAGAAATGATGGGAGGAGTTTGGTTACCTCATACCTACACGTGCATCATTTTCTTGAGCAGATTTCGCACCAAACACTTCTCTTCAGATAGGATACAAAATGAAGAGTCAATGCAGTTCTCTTGTCTAGAGAGAGAGAGAGAGAGAGAGAGAGAGAGAGAGAGAGAGAGATCAGATAAGAGGATAATGGCGAAGAGCATAAAGGAGGTGGGTGTGGAGGAGTTGGTGTGGAGGAGTTGGTGAAGGCGGGGCTAAGCATTGAGGAGGCCAAAGAGTTGGAGAGGCTCGTTAAGGATGCAGCCAAAGGGTGTGAGTTTGAGCAGCCGACCGAGTTGTGGCACGAGATTGTGGCTCGGAGGCTGCTCAAGCCATGGCACCCACATGAAGTGCACCAGCTGGTTTACTATTCCGTCTATGCCAATTGGGATGTCTCCAACAGAGGCCCTCCTCTCTACTGGTTCCCTTCTCTGTAATCTCCCTCTTTGCTTAATTCTGTTACTGTTGGATTTCTTTTTTTTTTTTTTTTGAATTGGTCATTTAGTTATCAATACTTTTGTGGTGTCTTACTAACGACCATCTCGTCATTCTCATTACGCGGTACACTTTGTTCAATAAATAGTTAGCTTTTTAAAAGATTTGTCCATGTTGTCGTTTTGTTTTGCTACAATTGCCATAAAAAATATACCTAAATCTCCTGCACTAAATTGATTTTCTTTTATTCTAAAAAAAAAAAAAAAACATGATTTTCTTTGACCTTTTCAGAAAAAAACGGTGCTGATCATTATTGAATAATAGAATTCTCATAAAGCAGAATCCTCAAACAAATGTTCTTTCTCAGAAAAAAACGGTGCTGATCATTATTGAATAATAGAATTCTCATAAAGTAGAATCCTCAAACAAATGTTCTTTAACATTCTACCTCAGCTTGTAATCTTTGATGGTTCGACCAATGCTCAGTGTTATTAACCCAGGTCCCTGAACATTTCTCAATAGCTAAGCTTTATTGTTGCAGATAACTATGACAGCATATGTTATAGGTTAGATCACTTTAATACTCCTAGTCTTAGCTGATTTTAATCTTATCTGTTAGATACGAGTCTAAACTTACAAACTTGGGACGTCTCATGGAGAAGTATGGTTCAGAGCTTTTGGGGCCTTTATATAGGGATCCTATAACAAGTTACAATATCTTCCATAAATTCTGTGTCCAGAATCCTGAGGTAAACGCTTATTTCATCTTTAGACTCGTATTATTGATTGTTTAAGTGGACGAATTTGATGACCTTTTTTTTTTTTTTTTTTAACACGGTCATCAGGTTTACTGGTCAATTGTTCTGAAAGATCTCTCAATTTCATTTCAAGAAGCGCCAAAGTGTATTCTAGACAGAACTGACGATTCAAAGTATAGTGGATCATGGCTTCCGGGTTCAGTTCTGAACATTGCTGAATGTTGTTTGTTGCCCACCGCCCATCCAAGGAAAAAGGATGATAATCCTGCTATCGTGTGGAGAGATGAAGGTTTTGATGATTCCGACGTAAATGTTACGACACTAAAGGAACTCCGAGAGCAAGTAATGTATGGTCTAATTTGCATTACCTCCGTATGTTAGATTTCCTGGTTGTTCATACTGCTGTGATATCAATGACATTCAGGTGTTAGGACGTTAATTGGATTATAGTTAAATGGAAGAAATTATTTTTTATAGGTTTGTAGAGCATAAGTTTCCACTAAATTGAATCAAATGAAGACATCTTGATTAGATGCTCGTATATTCACAATGAAACATAGAAAATTTCTTTTTACCATTAACGGTGATGCAACTACCACATGACAGTACATTAAAACTTTCATGGAATAAAGTGGGATCCAATTCTTTTACCTTTTACTATGTGACAGATATGTTTTACTAACACACGTATTGATGCATTGCCAATGGTTGTGATGAATAGGAGTGCTCTCAAACATATTGAATACAATTTCTCCGTTCATCTCTCTCGTCCTTCTTCTCTTGTTTGTGTCATTCTTATTTTCTCCTATTCTTCCTGTTTCTATGACATGATTAACAGGTTGGTGGCTAACGCGCTCGATGCTATGTTTTCGAAGGGTGATGCAATTGCAATCGACATGCCAATGACAGTTAATGCAGTAATCGTCTATTTGGCAATCGTACTATCAGGTCTTGTTGTCGTATCAATACCTGACAGCTTTGCTGCAAAGGAAATTGCAACACGTTTGCGTGTATCGAATGCTAAAGGCATCTTTACCCAGGTGAGTTTCACTCTTAGAAAGAAAGAATTTTAGACCAAATAAATGTCTGCAATATATTTCTTCTCTCTTTTCTCTCTATGCCTGCATTAGAAACTGACTTGCATTTACGGTTCCATACTAGTCTTGATGCTTTTCTGTTTGTTTTTGTAGTGCTTTGTCTGTAAATAATTTCTTTTGACCATTTCTACTTAGGATTTCATACCGAGAGGAGGTCGCAAGTTTGCTTTATACAGGTAAGATATTCTTGTCACAAGTTGGATGCTTTGTTGCTTTTGGTTATGGTTCCAACTCTTTTATGCCATTCCGTGGCTTTATCTCAAAAGCTGCTAGATATTTTGTTTTAAAAATAAATAATGAAGAAACTCTCCCAAAATAAAGCCTAAAATTTAAAAAGATAATAATTTATAGCCATGCGGTTCTTGTACCCAAGCTTAGAACAAGCAAGCAGGCTTTTGTTGTTCTCTTTATAAATAAGCTACGCTTCATACTTTCAACAATAAGAGAGAAGAAGTGTTATGTTTTAGCAATGGTCATGCCTGATTCCTGATAAGTTGCTTTTCAATGATTTATTATTATTATTTTTTTGAAAGGAGTTACTTCAATGAATTACTTGGTCTAAAAAGTAGTTTTTCTTTCATTGTTTTCCTTGGCCGCTTGGTTATGTACTTCTTATCATTTGGCGGTTTGCTTTGTCAAATTCACATCGATTGTTGAATTAGTGTAGACTTCTTATAAACATTGAAACCCAGTTTTTGTTTTATTCCTTCCCTCTTGGTTCTTCCACTTCTCTTCCAATTCTACTTTCCCTTTAACTCTCTGCTCTCTCCCATTTTTTTTTTCGTTTCGAATTATCAACTCTTTTGATCTTGCATTTCGTTATGGCTGTTGATTTCTTCTGCATATTTTCTTTATAAGATTAGATGAGTTCTTAGTTCTTACACTAATTTGTTAAGGTTCTACTAAATTTAATCAACTCTCTGCTCTTCTCATTGTGAAATGACTTGTCAAGTAATGTATATGTGTGTATACATATATATATTGGTAAGGTGAGATGAGACACCTGGCATAAGAAACTTGCGGATACCAATTAGGTTAGCACCTATTAGCAACTCTGTCCCACATCAAGTCTTTCTTTTTAAATAAAAAAAAAAAATTACTAAATAAAAATGAAAGTTGCAAAAGTGAAAGATAAAGCTGTTTTTTGTCTTTGCAGTCGAGTGGCAGAGGCTGTGCCAGATAAAGCCATTGTCCTCCCCGGGATTGGCAGAAGTGTAGACATTCAGCTAAGGGAACAAGATATAACGTGGGAAAATTTTCTTTCTAATGTCAAAAACCACTCGAGGTATCTATTCTTTAGCCAGTTTAACATTTTCTATTAACATATCATTGATGAACATATGTATAGGGAACCAGAAATGTTCTTTATGGTGTTGTCTTACACCAATCATTCTTTATGATAGTATTTATCAAAGCATCCTTTTTATTGGCAGATCAAAGTATTACTCTCCGTTCTATCAACCAATAGACTCTGTGATAAATATACTATTTTCATCTGGAACCACAGGTAAAATAATTTTTTAAACTCATCGTTGGCCTATATATTGTAATGCAAAATGGTTTTTACCATTGTTTTATCTGCATCTTCTATGTCATCTTGACTAGGGGAACCAAAAGCTATTCCTTGGACCCAACTTTCCCCAATTCGCTCTGCGGCGGATGGATGGGCTCATATGGATGTACAAGCTGGAGATGTTATGTGCTGGCCCACAAGTTTAGGATGGGTGATGGGTCCATCTATACTTTTCTCATGTCTTCTGTCTGGCGCAACTCTAGCTTTATATCATGGATCTCCTCTAGGCCGTGGTTTTGGAAAATTTGTTCAGGTAAGTACTGCACATAGACAATGAGGCTGATCAATGCACATAGAATCTTAAATTTACTCAATTACTGATAGAAAATGGGAAACAAAAAAAATGCAAGTATTATCATCAATAGCAAATCTTTTCTTGTTCCAAACATCTGTTCAGTTTTATTATTTTCTACAACTCTTGTCCAGGATGCAGGAGTGACTATTCTAGGTACAATTCCAACCCTTGTAAAAACTTGGAAGAGCACACAGTGTATGAAAGGCCTGGATTGGACAAAAATAAAGTAATTTTCTATTAAAACATTTGGTGATCAAACGTTTTTCTTTTTTGCTTTGACTTCTAACCAAGTAACTAGTATATAAATATATGCAGGGGGTTCGCAACCACAGGAGAAGCTTCTAATGTCGACGATGATCTTTGGCTCTCTTCCCAAGCGTATTACAAACCCATTATTGAATGTTGTGGAGGGACGGAGCTTGCATCAGCTTACATAGAAGGAAGTCTACTGCAGCCGCAAGCTTTCGGAGCATTCAGCACAGCATCAATGACAACCGGCTTTGTCATCTTTGATGAAAATGGAAAGCCTTATGTAAGTAAACATATACATCCTAGCTTTTATTTTTTATTTTTTTTAAATTATGGATTTTCCATTTCTGTGATATGTTGATAACAAGCGATAGGTCACACTCTTGGTTATAATTAATAAAATTTGAAGTTTCAAAGGTAATCTTGATGAATTTAGAGTTTTTTTTTTTTTTTCAACATATTAGAGTTTTCTTTTTTGACTAACATGACAGGCAGATGAGCAACCTTGTACCGGTGAAGTGGGGTTATTCCCTCTGTACATGGGAGCAACTTATAGGTTGCTTAATGCTGATCACGAAAAAGTCTACTTTAAGGGAATGCCACTATTCAAAGGAATGGTAAGGTTGTAGTTGTAGTTGTTAATTTCTTTTTATGTGTTATTTCTTTTTACTTAAGGTGGTTTTTTCTTTTTTTTTTCTTTTTTATTTTTTTCATTTGTGTTGTTGTGAACTGTGTTGGGGGTCCTATATGTAACTTTTCTCTTTAATTGATGACATTGTAAGTGTTCTTTGTCATCCGTTCTCTTCTTTTTGTTTTGCTTTTGTGCTCCAAGGATCAAAATTCTATTGATTCCAAAACTCTCAGTTTTATCCATCTCCTGAGAAGCTATTCTTACGAGTTTCTGCTAGAAATTTTTTCTAGTTAGCATCCATATGTGCTACTGTCAATTGCTCGATTACAAAAAAAGTTTCCACAGACAATGTATAAGTCAAATATCATACTTCAACTTGAGATATGTATTGGCAGCGCCCAAGGAGACATGGAGACATCATTACGAGAACTGTCGGAGGCTTTTTCGTTGTGCAAGGCAGGGCTGATGACACCATGAACCTTGGTGGAATTAAGGTATAACATTCACATTACATTCCTCCTTTTACCCAGAATGATATGGGAAAATGCAAAAATTTATAGATTTTCTTTCTTGACATGCAGACAAGTTCGATTGAGATTGAACGAGTATGCGATCGAGCTGATGAAAGCATCTTAGAGACGGCGGCAGTTAGTGTGGCTCCTATAAATGGGGGTCCAGAGCAGCTGGTTATATATGTTGTACCAAAGAGTGGATATAACTCTGAAGCAGAAAATCTGAGGATAAAATTCACAAAAGCAATTCAGAGCAACCTAAATCCTTTATTTAAGGTCTGAATCTCAATATTTTCCGTACAACTAAGGGGGCAAAAACTTGTCTTCATTTTCCTCCCCTTATTTCTCCAACTCCTTAATTTGATTTTGCAGGTAAGCTTTGTGAAGATTGTACCGGAGTTTCCACGGACGGCTTCTAACAAGTTACTAAGGCGAGTTTTAAGGGACCAAATAAAGCATGAGCTCTCGGTTCGCAGTAGAATTTAGCAGGATATTGACTCTCTTCCAAAGGAATCATTAGAGAGGGAATGTTGTGTCATAAATTTCATCAATTGTGTAAATGTTCCTTATTTTGTCATGATATTTGCGATAATATTATGAGTGACTGGATGCCTTAAAGGATATAAGCGAAGCGCACTCAAGACATCCTTGCATTTGCATGCATGCATGCATGCACAACCTTTATTGCTTGTCTACTTTTACCTTGTCAAGTGATCTTTGAAAATCTGGCCACTGAAAAAAGCCAACGGAAAGATATGCAAATAGCTACATTTCTCTTCACGTTTCTTTTTTGTAGCAATTCTTTCGAGGACGTTTGGTTTATATATTCAGAATCATGATTCAGAATCATTCTCGTTTTACGTGTGTTTTTTATGAGAGAAAATACTGTAGAGAATCATGAATATAGGAAACAAACGTCTCTGATCATTTCTAAAGCTAATTTTGTTCGAGTTTGCAATCCCACTAGATGCTACAAGTTTGTTTAACGTGTGCATTATGCTACAAGTTTGATTTTTTTTTTGTCTCTATTTTATTTTGAAAAAAAAAAAGGCTTGAGGATACACAACTCATGAAAGGTGAGCCTTTTTGACTCACTTTCTATGGGTATTTGGTGTATGATACCTGCCAGTACTCGTAACGATGTTTTTTTTTTTTTTTTTTTTTAACTTGAGAAAATTGTATACAGAGCCCTTCATATGTGTTACTCTTGATTTATGCTCTTCGTTATTTACTCTCACCCTTTTGACCAATTGCTTATTTTAACCAGATATTCGTTCGTATTCTTTCAGGCAAAAAATTAAATTGACGTATTTCTTAATTCAATTCAGTGAAAAACGAAATGAAACGAAACTCAGGTTACAATACCATTTCCAAAACACTTGCGTTGAGTAACATGCAAAAAGATTTCAAAAAGGAAAATATTATAGTTGGCATTCCTACTCAAATTCTACTCTTTTAAAGTTGGCATGCGTTAGTGGATTTTTTTTATTTATTTCTTTATTAAAGGGTTGCAGAAGAAATGTTTTATCCTATTAATCGGAGGAGGATTAAACATCTAAGACTTGTTCATTTTACTGATTTGAATTATCAATTTTAGATTTCTAAAGTTAAAAACTCTTAGAAAATATCACATTTAATTTTTTTTGTTATAGTTAAAAATTCTCAAAAAATGTCACATCTCAGTTTAAATTGAAAACTCAAATCCGTGCAGCGAATGAGACCCTAATCGGTGTAAATAATACCATGCCACACACCCTATGATCATCCAAAACAGTTCCTAGTCGTTTCCCTATCAACTTGCAAGTCCAACAAATGAGAAGACTCAAACCAAGTGAGGTCACCCCTCAATTATTGATCAATGTTGCCCCGCTATATCATTGTCCCTCACGTGTTAAGGAACTAAACTAGGCCACCTATTGGTCTATTAGTCTATTCAGTAAGTGGGTCCAAAATACTTTTGTCAAACTGATTAAAGTTTTGGTCCAGATATACTCTTATCAAATTGATCAAGTTTTGTCACGGTTTTTGTTTCTGGTTTTTTATTTTTATTTTTATTTTTATTTTTTATAATAAATAGTTAGATAATACAAGTTATAAATAGGTTTTTCTGACACAGAACTCTGAGGATGATAGTGTTGGAGGGAATCTTCAACCCTACCGATCTTCATTGTGACGACAAAAATATTCCAAGATGACTTTCACTTTTTTCTGGTGTTATTATAAGGCGATGACTTGATTTGGTGACCACAAATAGTAAGAGAGAGATACACGCAAGAAAATAAGAAGATATACAGATATATATATAATATATCATGTTACTGTGTATATAAGACAAGGCATGTTTGCAATGCTGCATGCTTGAGAAGAATCATCTACATAGTTTTGGCAGTTATTTTCACCATACTCAAAAAAAAAAAAAAAAAAAAAAAGTTGCAACCTAACTTGCTGAAACTCAGAATAGTAATTAATTTGCAGTAATCTCGTATCACCTGGCTTGTAGGTCATTGATCTCAGAGAACACAGCCCCAGATGTGTCTCCCCAGCTGCAATATTCATGTCTAGACGTCGCACCATCGCCGATCATTTCAACTTGGAGCGTACCATTCCTGATATTTTCCCCAAAGTTCTGCTGCAGCTGCATTGCAGTTTCTAGTCCCCATAATACTTCCTTCATCGATGGCCGTTCCACTCCGTTATCAAGAATGCAACTCACCGCGATCTCACCGAACTTCTTTAGACACTCGGGTGCAATCTTACCTATCAGATATGGATCTACAATCTGGTCAAGTGTCCCGTCATGATAGCAACTTCTGGCCCACTCGGCTAGGCTCATTTTCATGCTCTCCACCGTCGGCATCACCGGTGGCCTACCACATAGTATTTCACACAACACAACACCGAATGAATACACATCCGACTTCTCCGTTAACCGTAGCAGTCTGTAGTATTCTGGGTCCAAATAGCCGATACTGCCTTTGACCATTGTGCTCACGTAAGTCTTTGATGTGTTAGAGGGCCTCACTTTTGACAAACCAAAATCTGAAACCTTGGCCACCCATTTCTCATCCAATAAAATATTTGTGGTCTTTACATCACGATGAATGATTGTTTGATTTATGCCTGCATGAAGGTAGTGCAATCCATTAGCGGCTCCAGTGCAAATCTGGAGCCGTAGCCTCCATGAGAGAGGTGGATTTTCGGTGTTGTAGAGATGATCGGAGAGCGTCCCACGTGCCATGTACTCATACACAAGGATCATCTCGTTCTTCTCATCACAATAGCCGATTAGTGAGACGAGATTGAGGTGGCGAAGATGGGAAAGCATCTCGATCTCAGTCTTGAACTCCTGGATCCCCTGTGATGACTCTGGTTTCAGCCGTTTGATCGCAACAGTGGTGGCCCCACCATCAATATGCCCTTTATACACGTTGCCAAACCCTCCGACCCCAATGATGTAATTATCATTGAAGTTTTTCGTTGCAGCTTTGATTTCAGCCAATGAAAAGTAACGACATGGATCGGACGGTAAAGATGAGGAGCCTGGAGTCTTACTTGACCTGGTCGTACCAAACGGAATAGGGCCACACCAAGTTGTTCCATCACTAGAACTTGTATTCTTGAAACCTCTCCTGCGTAGGAGAATTGTAAGGAAACCGAGGACAAAGAGGAAAACCACGCTGCAAACTATGGCTGAAACGATTGTTATGATTTGCTTTCGCTGTTTAGGGGATGGGACATGCTGAATTGGATCGGCAAGGTTGCCATTGGAGTTGTTCAATTTGAAGATTTCTACCCCATTCAAAATTGCATCTGGATATACGGACATCCAACCAGATGGGTTTGCTTGTAGTGCGACAGAAAGGTTTACTTTCTTTGCACCTCCTCCTACTCTCAACATTGCAACGATGTAGTCTTTAAAATATGGAATATATTTACCTCCAGTCCAGCCGATCACATCTGCTTGTCCCTCCGCGGTTTGATTTGTTATGAAAATAACAAAAGTTCGATCACCGGTTGAGTTTATCTCGACAGTAATCTCACAAAAGTGCAACCTTACCATGTAAAAAAATCCCGAATCTACAGGGAATTCCCAGGTGAGTTTGTATTTTATGTTCACGTCTCTATCAGGCCCCATAGTGCGTGCAGTCTGATAGACATCTACCGGTGCTATATAATATGGAATTCTTGAGAAGCTGAGGTTAGAAGAAAGGGAAGAAACAACTACACTTGTACGTGGTATCGCCAGGTATTCATCTCCTGATCTATATGCGCCTTGCCAACTTCGAAAGAAACCAGTATCATCGTCTGGAGAGATAGGGCGTCCACCAATGTTAACTCTATACATCATCTCAAGAGCGGTGTTGTTGCTGAACATGTAAAAAGAGTTTTGTCCCACAAAACTAATTCCACCAGGGCGTCCTTCAGGATCCCAATTATATAGTTCAGCGGGCATGGACACGATTTCAATACCATTGACGAACGCAATAGCACGCGGAATTGAAGAACTAGGAGAGAACTTTATGTTCAGATCACTTGACTTGGAGACGGTCACACAGAATTCCTTCATCATGGATTTTCTTCCGAGAGCTTCAGCAGCAAGATCGACGCTGAAGTCGGTTAGGAGGGTGTATTCATCGGTTTTGACAGAGAAGATGGCCTTGGAGCTATCAAAGTTTTTGTATATAGCTGAGTAGAAGTACAAACGTATGAACTTTGGCCCGGCGGTATGCACGGGTATGACATACGTGAATTCAGAGAGGGAGAGCCTCGCAGTTCCGTAAGGGACAGGATCGACTGATTCCGTGAGCATTTGATTAGCAACAATCGCCGGTGAGGCAATCGATGCGTTATTTTCACCATTTAAGGGAAAAAACTTAGAGTTGATATCTCCAACCCAGTTTCGCGGGCTATCTGTCGATGTGTTTTTTTCTGAAGAGCCACAGTCGATGGTTATGTCGTCGGCAGGAGAGTAACGATCAAGCGACTGTCCGTTGGTGATATGAACTCTGAGGATGAGGGAGAGATAAAAGGGGAACAAAATCATCACGGCGTTTTGAAGAGGAGGAAAAATGTGATGTAGCTAATTTCAGTCATACAATACATGGATAACATATACCACATACAGCCAGATCGATTGATCATAGCGGCAAGTAGACGGACCACGTTACACGCTTGACTCTGGAAAGTAATATTCTCTTTGATTATTCTGCTGACTTAACACATAGGAACAATGACATCTGCACAGCCTGTTTAAATTGACTTAAAAAAAACCCCCACTTTTTTAGCTTATTTAGTCAAAAAGTTTGCATTTGAGGCTGTTTGCATGGATAATATGAAAGTGGTTTGGGGTTTTTTTTTTTTTTTTATTTTTTTTTTTTTTTTTTTTTTTTTTTTTGACTAGTCACCTCCTAAGAACTTGTTTGGAAGAGCTTCTTAAAAGTTATTTTTGGCTTCTTAGGTTTAAAAGCTGCTTCTTCTGAAAGTTTTTGAATGATTTGTCAAAAGTGTTTTGACTTTTTAAAAGAGCTTCCAGTCAAAGCTACAAAATGAAGCTTCTAAAAAAGCATTTCTAAATAGATTTTGATATTCATACACCAAAGTTTCACTAAGAAAGTATGAACTTTATTCTAACACTTTTATCGCTTATTAGAAAATTTATAAATCACTTTGACTAATTAAACTCTTAGTTCTGAACACTTATTGAAAAATCACATCTTTTGCTTATCTTCTTCTCTTGGCTAAAAACAAAAGCAAAAGCTCTGCCAATTGAGCCCTAAGTGTTTATGGAAAAAAAGCTTATTAAAAACTTTTTTATTTACATTTTTAACCTCTTATTTACGAACACAAATTAAAATTCCTTTTATATTCTTGTTTACATTTTTATCAAATATTTTTAAAAGCTCTTCTAAAATAATAATAATAAAGCTCTTTCTCATTCACAATTTAAACATTAATTAAAAAACTCGACTTATACTTATCTTCTTTTACTGCTTAAAAATAAAAACTCAAACTCTCTCAAATGGACCCATTGTATACTCTTCTCTTTTCTTTTTTCTAATAATATATATATATATATATATGCGCATATATATATATATATATGCTTTTTGACGGAGCTATATACCCTCTATCTCCGGCCCCTCCTTCGAAAGGATCAAAAGTAGGAGTAATAATTCGTATCACGTGTCGTATTTTGATATTTTTTTTCTTAAATTTGCAGTTAACCCGAAACGACCAGTGACACGAAAGTTTTAAAAAACCGTAACACGAATACGACACAACTACTTTATGAGTTGATATGACACAAAAATGACCCATGATACTAAATTGATCCGTGAATATGAAATTGACACGAAAATTATATATATATATATATAGTTTTTTACACATTAGAAATAACTTAAAATTCATAACAAGCTAAAATACAATAACATCCATCAAAATTAAGCAAATAATAGTATAAGATTTTGAGTATAACTGTGATGATATCACAAGTTCATAATAAAATCCAAAATATGTAATGAAAAAAATATATATGTTAGTTTTTTACGAGTTTTGTGTCGTGTTTGGATTAGGTGGGTCCAACACGAAATTGACCAATGTTTTTAATGTCAATTTCAAGTCGACTCAATTCTAATCCAAACCTTTTTTATCTCAACCCTCACCCGTGAAATTCGTGTCGTTTTTGAGTCGTGTTGTCGTGTCGTGACCCATATTACCGGCTCTAGTTGAAAGGTTTTTCAAATGGGGAAAAGTCTTCATTTCCTTTTTATACTTTTCTTTTTCTTGGAGTTGACCCGAGGTGTGGCTATGAGAAATATAAATAAAAACTATCTAAATGATTTTCTCAAATTAAAAAAAAAAAAAAAAACCTACTTAAGTTGCGCAAATAGTACGCTTCTTCATTTTCATCAAGGAGTCCAAATTACTTGCTATTATATCTCTTAATCTACAAAATATATACTACTGTGACCACTGACCAAAGTCACGTTTATGCGGCAGAATCCTTCATCCATGAAATTTTCAAAAACCTCAAAGAACATTTGTGGCAAGTTTTTTTTTTTTTTTTTTAATTTTTCAAGTAGCACCTTTTAATTACACTCAGCCTAGAGGCATGCAAAGAATAAGCTCCTGTTACCGTCTCTAGGTAACACTTTGGTCTCCTTTTTAATCTTTGAAAATTAATATTTATTCCAATGGAGAAAAAAATTCCATACTCATAAAATAATGAGTTTTACTTAGTTGAGTCCTACCTACTTAGTAGAACTCACTTTATATGAATAACAAGGTTTTAACCCCCATCTGTATGAATAGGATTGCCCTAGTCTTCTAGTCTTTGGTCACTTGACTATTAACACACAATAAATTATCGACTGCACACGAAACAGAAGTAGAGTCAGTTTTAAGAGCAGTTTCTTCATTAATTTGCAAGTATCACTAATTATGACTCCAGAAAAAAGAGATACTCTCCTACAATACATGTGTAGGGATGAGCATTTTATCCGTAAGTGTGGGTACCCGCGGGTACCCAT
This sequence comes from Morus notabilis, assembly GCF_000414095.1. Lineage (NCBI taxonomy): Eukaryota > Viridiplantae > Streptophyta > Magnoliopsida > Rosales > Moraceae > Morus > Morus notabilis. The sequence continues at coordinate 46,416 of NW_010361435.1, read as the reverse complement.
TCAAATAAAGCGGGTATAGAGGTTATTGTCCTCCGAATCAGAAGCGGGGCAGGTGTGAGGGAAGTACCCCAATCCCGATATACATATACATATATTTTTAAAAATGTTTTTAATATAAATATATATTTTATATTATAATAGTACTTAAAAGAATACGGATTCTGAAAAAAATTTAAAAGTATTGTACTATTTTACCATCTTAAAAATAGTGTATTTTTTCATGCTTATTGCTTATTTAGAATGAATTAAACTGAATTGAAATATTATTTACTTTCATAAATTTTTTGTTACAGGCACTAAGTTATAGAGCTTGGATTTTCTTTTGAAACCTTGGTTTGTTTTCATTAGATATTAATGCTATGTTGGTCAATTTTAAATTTAATTTGATGCAATTTATTTAAGTGTTAAAAACATCGTAATATTTTTTTTTTCTTATTGAGTACATGGGTAAGATATAAGGAAAGTCTCCTCAATGGGATGCTCCAATCCCGACCCCGAATACACGGGTAGGTATGAGGGGCGAAGGTGAAAGCATGGGTGGGGGTGGGGGAAACATACCCAACTCCGTTCCGTCCGATGCTCATCCCTGTACACATGTGGTCAGTTTATGTGATATGTAGTACTGTTTGAAAAGCATACTATGTCTAAACGAATAATGCAAGCATCTCATATTGTAAACTTCAATATACCCCCAATGTTAGATTTCAACAAAATCAAATAAGACTTCAAAAAAATAATAATAATGAATCATACTCATAAAAGTTATTAAAAATTAATTTTGGAAATCTAAACAACAAGGGGGTGGCGTTGAAGGGCAAGACAACAACACGAGGCATTTTCAGCGACGCTGGATAAGACAATTTCGGGCTAAAGATAGGTGGACTTAATTATGGGGGTTGTCCTCAATAGTTTTCAGGGTATTGAACCTCGTGAATGTTTGCCTACCGCACACTTTGCCCGTCAAGTTGTTTTATTAGGTACTAAGGAACCTGTATTTATTTTCTATATGTTGTACCGCATATTGACAAGTCAAAATCAGTGTACCGAGTTGACAATACAAAAACTGATCAGAGCTCAAACGAGCCCTAGCTCAAGTCTTGTAATGCTCATTAAGAGACTTATTGCAACATAATATTGCAAGCCCTAAAGGCATCTTTCAACTCCTTGAGCAAACAAATTGATCACAATAAGAGGTGAGTATCATGTGAAAGGTTGTTTGATACAAGTCAAATGAGGTGATTTAGTAACTATGAATGGTGAAAAAGTGAAAAAATTAGAAATCTGATCCTCGATCAAGTGCAATTAATGTAAAAATTTTCCCATGTTTAGGCTTTGCGTAGTTAGGTGAACACATGTTTGATTCATTTTTTTTTTCCTGAGAGAAAATTCATTGCGTTTTAGGCTCAAAACCAGACGTCGTGGGTTAACGCCTAAAACTTAGGTAAAGTTTCGGGGCAAACTTATAATTTCAAAAGTCGTAACTCTAATTCAAAGCTTAATAAAATTGTTTTATCTTCATCGCTATGTACAACACAAGTGGTTTCTTTCCTTGATTTTTGGCTATGTCAAATAACCACTTCATTGTGTCAATCTATCTTTTTTATGATTATTTATTTTTTGCATGAATTTTTATATTCGTGTTAACAGGCCAATATTTGTTTTTCTGGTCCTTTTATCGTGACGGTCACTGATATATAATGGTCTGTTATGTCCGACAAAAAATAATTCAGGATCAAAGTGGTAGACGGGCAAGAATTCAATTAGGTGAGCATCAATGCGAACAATGCCAATTACTCAAAATAAAAAGACGGCTTTTGTCTTTTCTTTTCTTATTGTGTCCCTAGTCCGTAATAAGATAAATTTTTAAGGCGTAATTCGTTTTACAGATTTAAATTTTTAATTTAAATTAAGATATAATATTTTTTGAGAATTTTTTACTGTAATAAAAAATGTTAGATATGACATTTTTTAAGAATTTTTTATTATTAAAACTTAAAATTAAAAATTCATATTAGTGAAATAAATGAGGTATAAATTAATTGCTAATTTGGTCCTTCAACATTCGAATTTGGCTTGTAAGAGTGGGTTCACTATTTTTTTTTTTTTTCAAAATCTAATTTGGCTTTTTAAAATGGGTTTCTCTTTTTTTTTTTTTTTTTTTTTTTTTTTTTAATGAAAGGCGGCTACTGTTGACCAAATCACTGGCGGCTCAGTGTCTTGTTCATTCATTGGCAGTCACTAACCTTTGACTAAACTCTATAAAATTATTTTAATATATCATAACTATCTTTTTAAAAAAAAAAAAAAAATTAAGGAAGCTCTGATTAAATTAATTACTGCATAGATATTAGCCGAAGAGTTTGGTAGCCTACCCCCTCACGTGGCTAAACTCAACATTTTTCTCACCAAACAATTTGACAAAGGAAGGAACTACTCTGTCTGTCTTAAACAGAGCAGAAATAATTTTTTTTTTTTTCCCAATCTGATCATCTGAAAGAGAAAGATCAGATACGGGAATAATGGCGAAGAGCATAAAGGAGGTGGGTGTGGAGGAGTTGGTGAAGGCGGGGCTAAGCATTGAGGAGGCCAATGAGCTGGAGAGGCTCGTTAAGGATGCAGCCAAAGGGTGTGAGTTCGAGCAGCCGACCGAGTTGTGGCGCGAGATTGTGGCTCGGAGGCTGCTCAAGCCATGGCACCCACATGAAGTGCACCAGCTGGTTTACTATTCCGTCTATGCCAATTGGGATGTCTCCAACAGAGGCCCTCCTCTCTACTGGTTCCCTTCTCTGTAATATCTCCATCTCTCTCTCTCTCTCTCTCTCTCCATCTCGATCTCGATACATGTGTGCGCGCGCGCGCGTGTTTTGTATACATGTTTCATTACCTTAATTTACTATGTCCACTTGTTTCATTCTTGGGCTGTCTCTTTGTATACTTCTGATCATGTTATTAGGAGTAGTTACGAAGTACTTTTTTTTTTTTTTTTTTCGCTAGCATTGTGACTACATGAGCCTTAGTTATACACACACACTCTCTTGTTCTGATTTCTCAGATGCATTACGTTTATTTATTTATTTTTATTTTATTTTTTGAAATTGGAAGCGGATCGTTTGAGGGACGAGAATTACGATTAAGCCAACAAATAGGAGTGTTTTTTTTTTTTTTTTTTTTTTTTTTTTGTGATACTATATAGGGTCAGTTTGATATTGCCATAAATTTTAAAAAAATTACTACTGACATAAAGTAGATGAGTGCTTAATAAATTATAATCTTAAAACGGTTGTTAGTGAGAGTACTTTGGCAATTATGAAATAAAATGGATAGTCTTTTGAGTATTTAAAAATATTTATTAAAGAGAGAGATTGACACTGAGTGCAGCTTTTAACTTCTTTCATAAACACTTTTTTTACTTTTTTACTAAACACAAAAACAGCCGAAACTTATGTTTGATGGTTCCACCAATATTAGGGGAAAAATTTATGTGCATATTTTATCATACTAGTTTTACCTATCATCTCTTTATTTTATTTTAGTTTCATAATTTTACTCTCAGATATGAGTCCAAGCATACGAACTTGGGACGTCTCATGGAGAAGCATGGTTCCGAGCTTTTGGGGCCATTATACAAGGATCCTATAACAAGTTATAGCCTCTTTCAGAAATTTTCTGTCCAGCATCCTGAGGTAAGTATTTGCTTTGTAAGCCAAGTTTATTTACTCATTTATTTATTTGAAAGTGGAAGTATTAAATGAGTTGTTGTAACATGGTTTATTAGGCTTACTGGTCAATTTTCCTGAAAGAACTTTCGGTTTCATTCCGAGAAGCCCCGAGGTGTATCCTAGATAGAACTGACAAATCGAAGCACGGCGGATCATGGCTTCCAGGCTCAGTTTTGAACATCGCCGAATGTTGTCTGTCTCCCACCGCGTATCCTAGGAAAAATGATGACAGCGTAGCTATTGTATGGAGAGACGAAGGTCACGATGATGCTGCTGTAAACAGTATGACTCTAAAGGAACTTAGAGAGCAAGTAATGTATGTTCTGAGTTGCATTATCCATTTACAAAATTTCTACTTATTCATGTTTCTTGCCTATCAATTACATCCAGTTCTTGTTGTGACACAAGTGCCATTATCATTTCATCATATCAAATGAATGAAGTTGCTAATTTCTTTTGTTGCTTTGATTTAAAAAAAAAAAAAAACTTATTCCTGCCATATTTAAAATCTTGAGAAACCTGTGTTCTGTTCTTCACAATATTAGGCTAAGGTTGATTGATATCCTCTGCATATGTGTATCTTCACTACAAATCTTGTCATTAACCTCATGATCATTTACATTTTCCTATGGTATTTGCGTATGCACTTTTAAATAACTTGCTTTTATATTGCTTCGAAAAATAAAGATTATAATCGGAGGTAATGATGTTTTCTTAAACAGAAACAAAAAGAAAAAATGAACATGGAGCCAGAAATTAGTGTCTAAGGCTCTTGCAGTTAGATAATTCTCTGTTGTATTGATAACAACATTCGAAAAATGGTGAATCCAATGGAAACTTATTGGGTATCGCTTGATATTCCAATGGACATCTAGAAATGTCTGCATATATGTTTGTCTGTAGTGTGTCTAGAATATTAATTCTTACATTGTCTCCATTTCATATGATATTTTTCGATAATGTGATTCGCAGGCTGGTGGCTAATGCACTTGACACGATGTTTTCAAAGGGTGATGCGATTGCGATTGACATGCCAATGACAGTTACTGCAGTTATTATATATTTGGCCATTATACTATCTGGTCTTGTGGTTGTATCAATAGCTGATAGCTTCGCTGCAAATGAAATTGCAACTCGCTTGCGAGTGTCGAAAGCCAAGGCTATCTTTACCCAGGTGATTCTTCTTCTAGTTTCCTCTGTCTCTCCTCTGTCTCTCTCTCCCTCTCTCTCTCTCTCTCTCTCTCTCTCTCTCTCTCTCTCTCTCTCTCTCTCTCTCTCTCTAGCTTGAAATAACTTGTAAATCTAAATTCGAAGACCAAGATCCAGCTTGTTTGTGTAGAGTTTGTGTCGTGCTTCTTTATCCCGGAAATGATTTCTTCTTCAATTTTGTGCACAGGATTTCATAGTAAGAGGAGGTCGGAAGTTTCCTCTATACAGGTAACAAACACTTTCCAAATGTCTATATGTATTTTAGGCATTAGAATGTGAGGGACAAAAGCCAAATGATTAAATGTCAATGTTAATCAAAAATGAAGTTTTAGAACCTTCAATATGGTTATTTTATTTTATTTTTTATTTTTAAAGTTCTTCATAAACTAATGTTCAAATAAAATGGATCACCAGTTTTTTCATGATATTCTTTCCTTCTCGCAGCCGAGTCGTCCAAGCTGCACCGAGTAAAGCTATTGTCCTCCCTGCAACTGGTAGCAATACAGGGGTTCAGTTAAGAGCACAGGATATATCATGGCATGATTTTCTTTCCAATGTTAGTAACCATTCAAGGTAACAAAAAAAATGCATAAAAGAATGTCTTCCACTACCATTTAATATTCTGTCCTACCAATAAATTTTGTGATAGAATAATTGTGTTATTTTGTTGGCAGATCAAAATACTACTCTCCATTCTATCAACCAATAGACTCTGTGATCAATATACTTTTTTCATCCGGAACCACAGGTAGAAGAATTGTTTAAACTCACAATTAGTGCAATATTCTTTTAATTATGACTTTTATGTGTATATTTTGGTTTTTTTAATCTTCATCAGGAGAACCAAAGGCTATTCCATGGACACAACTTTCTCCAATTAGGTGTGCAGCAGATTCATGGGCTCATATGGATGTACAAGCTGGAGATGTTTTGTGTCAGCCAACAAATTTAGGATGGGTGATGGGCCCCATTGTACTTTTCTCATGCTTTCTCTCCGGCGCAACTCTTGCTTTATATCATGGATCTCCTCTAGGCCGTGGCTTCGGAAAATTTGTTCAGGTAACTCAACCAATACTTTCTCTGCCTGCATTTGTTGTAATGCAAATTCTTGTTGGCTTAAACAAAATGTGCCGAAAATAAGGTAGAAGAGAAAAGGCATTTTGAAATCATTATTATTAGGCCGAAGATTTTTTCTTGGCAATTTAGCCTTGAACTTAAAGAATGATAGCAATTAACTCCAATCACTAAGGGGGTTTAACTCTTGAATGGAATGATTATAGTTGTTTTTAGCACGTATACCCCTAAACTTGTAGTAGTTTGGCATTTTCGTCCTAAAATTCTCTCTTGGGAAATTTAGTTCCTAAATTAATCCTAGAGTGTGCTAAAATTTATCTCTTGTTAACGATTTTTTGAAAATCTATCAACTTGAAATTATTGTAGGGACGAAGAAAAAATCATTGCGACCAAATACTAAAAAACCAGGAAAAAAATTAAGTTTATCAGTAGCAAATAATGTTTTGAAGAACACTAGCACTCTTGGTCCAAACATCTGATATTCTACTATGATACATTTTCCAGGATGCGGGAGTGACTATTTTAGGCACAGTTCCAAGCCTTGTGAAAACTTGGAAGAGTACAAAGTGTATTAGAGGCCTAGATTGGACAAAAATAAAGTAATCTTCTCTACAAAGTTTGGTAAACTTGTTATTTTGTCCATGACTCGCAAGAAACTAATTAGTATATGAAATATATGCAGGTCATTTGCTTCAACAGGAGAAGCTTCTAACGTGGACGATGACCTCTGGCTATCGTCACAAGCTTATTACAAGCCCATTGTTGAGTGTTGTGGAGGGACAGAGCTTGCATCATCTTACATACAAGCAAGTCTGTTGCAGCCGCAAGCTTTTGGAGCGTTCAGCACAGCATCAATGACAACCGGCTTTGCCATCCTTGATGAAAATGGAAATCCTTATGTAAGAATGTTCCAGAGTCGATTATTTGATAAATTTGGAGCATGTATGTTTAGTTTACATGTTCATTTATTTGTTTGTTTGTAATTTTTGACCAACATGGCAGCCGGATGATGAACCTTGTAGCGGTGAAGTGGGGTTGTTCCCTCTATACATGGGAGCGACTAATAGACTGCTTAATGCTGATCATGAAAAGGTTTACTTTAAGGGAATGCCAGTGTACAAAGGAATGGTAAGATCAGAACTACCCTCTTCAAAATCCTCTCAGAGAAACCACGCTTTTAACTTCGTAGTCGTGTCTATTTGTATTTGTAGTGACATTGATCTCAAGAAGAGAAATGATTTTGTGAGCTTTTTCCCAAGCAGAATTCATAATATTAGCAATTTTGTGGTTTCATATAGTCAATATAGTAAATCCTAAAAAGGGTCTTGTAAATGTAAAATTTTTTCTTCAACTTGAGATATATATTGGCAGTGGCTCAGGAGACATGGAGATATCATTAGAAGAACTGTTGGAGGCTTTTTCGTTGTACAAGGGAGGGCTGATGACACCATGAACCTTGGTGGCATTAAGGTATATTATTCACACACCTCTTTTTACGTGGAATCTTAAGTGAGAATAAGCATTTGTTACTAACTCAGTCATGTCTGAAGGAGATTTTTGAAATGTATACGTCTATTTTGCTTGTCGATATGCAGACTAGTTCTGTTGAAATCGAACGTGTGTGTGACCGTGCTGATGAAAGTGTCTTGGAGACGGCGGCAGTTAGCGTGGCTCCTGCTAATGGGGGCCCAGAACAGCTGGTTATATACGTGGTATTGAAGAATGGATACAACTCTGAAGCAGAAAATCTGAGGACCAAATTCTCAAAAGCCATTCAAAGTAACCTCAATCCTTTGTTTAAGGTTTGATTCTCAAACTTTTGCATATACCTAAATGGGAAAAAAATGGGGGCATAAAAAACCACGATTTACCATATGAATTACTTAAAAGTTTTGGATTTCGGATAAAATTCTTGATGAAGAAATGGTACGAAACTGATATTGCGTATAATGGATTGATTTTTTTGACTTGTATGCGTCATTGTTTTTAACACTTTAAATGAATTAACAGGTGAATTTTGTGAAGATTGTTCCGGAGTTTCCTCGAACAGCCTCTAACAAGTTGCTAAGGAGGGTTTTGAGGGACAAAGTAAAGCGCGAGCTTGCGGTTCGGAGTAGAATTTAGTGACAACAACACCTACTCTTGCTGTTTTGCAATGGAGTTCCGGAAAAAATTAAAAAAAAAGAAAAGGAATGTGTATTTAGAATGAGGAGGGTATGCTAATTCAGAGCAAGAGAGAAGGGTATGTAAGTTTCACTAAAGTTAATTTTGCTCCAAAGTGTGAAAATGTCACATTCAGAGGGGGTGTTTCTGCATTGTATAAGTTTCTATGTCTGCAGTTTTTCCAAGAAGAAAAAAAAAAAAAAAGTTTTTGTCTGCAAATGTTGTTGCATTGCATGAGAATATGCAACAAAATTTCTTTCGTCCAAAAAACTCAAAAAAAGACAACTCGAGTTTTAACTTTATTCAAGTTCACGTTCTTTTAAGTTTTAATTTTATTCAATTTTACTCAACTTTAATCAAGTTACAACTTCAACTCAAATTATAACTCAAATTCAACTAAAAAATTACACTCAAATTACACTCTAAAAGAACAACTCCTAACTTTCTCAAATTGTAAAGCTCTAAATGACCAACAGTATGCAGAATGAGTGAAATTAATGTGTTCTGGCACATTTGTCTTCAAGTTGGACATCCTCGCCCTTCTCCGGCTTAGGATTCCAAACTGAGTGTGGTAGAAAATAAAAAAAACAACACCTTATGGCACTATCTGATATAAGTAAGAAGTGAAAAAAGTCTTAGGTGACTTTTATTTTAAAGATTCTGTCTTATTTAAGATCATGATTTGTAGTTCTATTATAATGTTTTTCTCTAAAAAAAAAAAATTAAATTTTAAAAATTAAAATTACGAACTATGATTCTAAACTCATAAATCAAACGTCACATTATATTGATGATTGGAGTACATTATACGTATATCCTAGGAAGTCGTGACACTTTTTTTTACTAATATATTAAACGTTGTTTCTGCTATGGTCCAAGGGTCATATTTGCCACTAACATGTAAAGTAAAAAGTGTAACAAAACCCCCTAAAAAAAAAAAAAAAAAAAAGAGTGTAACAAAACATTTATTAACGCTGACCTTGGAAATGAGTAACATAATGAAATTTAACATGGCATTATTGTATGTATCCTTTATTGCCTATTCCAATATTTATTGTAGGAGATTGTACTAAATTTGACTACTGTTATTTTTATTATTTTTTTATTTTTTGTAAATGACTAGTTAGTCTCCAAGTTAATGGCAAATCTAAATGAAACTAAGCCAAAACTTTGAACTTCTTGTTGTTAATCATTATTACTTGTTTATGAAAAGCGTTAGTTTCATAAATATACATTCAAATTTCAAGTTTTTCTCAATTCATCCTCCTGTTTTTTCTATAAAAAGAAATTCATCATTCTATTTTTAAAAAAACTATAAAGATATCCTTTTGATTTAGTCTTATTTTACTTTCCTTACCGCCCATTCTAGATGCTTAATTAATTTTACTTTAATTTTTTTATAAAAATAAGTTTTAAGATATAAATTTGGCTCAAAAGTATTTTTATGACCTCGTTAATTTCACCGATTCAAATAAAAATTCAAGTTTTATTACAGTAAAAAATTCTAAAAAATAATCACATCTAACTTTTTTATTACAATAAAAAACTCTTACATAAAGTCACATATCAACTTCAATTAAAAACTCGAATCAACGGACTAAATAAGCTCTATATTATCTTTTGTCTTTTGGTCCACAAAGTTCATCGAATATGAAATTGAAACATGTTTTTCTAAAGATTTTAAAAATAATAATAATAAGTTTCAGTAATTTTAGCTATTGCAAAAACTAATAAGTTAAATATGTAAACAAAATTTTTCGGCCAGGTCACCAAGTTGCAAATACTTTCTTGTTTTAATTTTTTTGCTGCATCGAACCTAACAGCTTGAGCGCCAAAGCTTCTTGCTCTGCTAACGACATTGAGGCAGCTTTAACTTCTTTACCCTTGTTTTCTTCTTTTTCTTCATCACTGTCGCTACCAAAGTAAATCTTTGCTTTTTTATTCCAATATTCCTCTTCTTCAGCAAGATCATCTTGGTCACCATAATCTTCTTCCATTTTACCTTTCTTTCTCTTCATCTTCTCCTTGGTTCTTTTTTCTCGCCGGCGCTCACGGTAAATAAGCTTGTCTTCCTTGTCCACATGCTTCATCTCTTCCATCACCTTTCTGTAATAATCTTTTTTCCTGCCTGCAACATGAGCAATAATAGATTGCCATTATTTTTTGTGAGTGAAAGGATTAATTGCCCCCCCAAAAAAATCAGAATGAAATTTGGAAACCACAAAAAGTTCTAGGGACACAAGTTTTAAAAACCTTAATGCAAAAGTGGGAACATTTACCTTTATCAAGCAAGAAGTTATCACTGCCATTCTTCGTGTCAGCTAGCCTCGCAAGTGGCGGTAGTGGGTTGATTCCCTCATCATCAAAAACGACCCTGGTCCCGGTTGGCTGATGGACATTGATCTTCAACTTCTTTTTCTTTAGAACCCGTGTTCTCATCCTTCAAGGGGGGAAAAAAAAGATATGATCAGCTTCTTAAATCACACTGATAAAGTTTCCTACCACGGAATAAGTATCTAAAGAGAATATCACATGTTATTGGGCCAATTTTTGACGCTGAAACCAAGCCATTTTTTATTATTGCTATACACTGAGAGGAAAGCATAACATAAAACAAAAAAGAACAAAAAAAAAAAAATGACATACACGATATCTGCTAAACCTTCCTTCCCGTCTGTGGTATCATGTCCTAGAAGAGAACTTTTTTCCATCTCCTCTCCCTTGAAATTACCGATATTATGGCCTTCCTCTACCTTGAAATTACCAATATCATGGTCTTCTTCGGGAATCTCCAACTCATCATCCTCGCTAGAACTTTCGGGTTCGAGAGCGGAAGATTTTCCTGACATTTCATTTGCCTTGACCTTCTGATTTAGAAAACGAATTTTGGGGGTTATTGCAAGACCAAGTGATGCAGAAAAGTCGCCAATACTAAGCTTTGTGACATCAAAGATCTCTTTATCCTTGTTTTTGTGTATAGACCGTAAATATGTTAGAAGCGCCCTTTGTGCTTTATACTGCAAATCCGGATACTTGACTAGCAAAGCTGCCAACAACCCAGAAACTGGTTGTAGTCTCAATTTGTTTACCTGAGAAATCTGCATAGCAACAATTTAAGCATCAGAAGACAAACCATCTGAAAGATTTGGGGACGGTCAACATGAAGGAAAAAATAAAACGCTTGATGTCCACCTTTTTTTCCCGCAGGGGTATTTTTTGTGATTGTAATTTCCCAAGCATTTTCTCTTCAGATGGCAGCAAAAATAAAAGTGATTCCCCCCTAGAATTGTAGCGAGCTGTTCGGCCGACTCGGTGTATGTATGTTTTTATGTCATCTGGGCAATCCACCTACACACAAACACAATAAAAACTTTTGGAGCCAAGTTGGAACAAATACGTTCTTTTTTTCCACTTCAACAATACATTCTTTTCAAAAGACCAAGTGCTCACCTGAACAACCCACTGAACTGCCTTGTTAAAGTCGAGGCCTCTCGAACCTACATCAGTGCAGAAAAGAACTGATCGTTGTTCCGCACAGAATTGTTTATATACCCCCAGTCTTTTTATCAGTTTCATCTTTCCATGGAGACATCTCAAGGGTATTCCAGGACGAAGCTTTTTGAATGCTTCAAAGACAAATACTGTCTGCAAAAAATAGCTAAAAGGTGGTAAACACAGAATCCTCTAGACATGGAAGCATGCCACAAATCACCCAACAAAAAAAAAAAAAAAAGGAAAAACTAGGAAAAATATATTTAATACGTACTATCTCCCTTAATATTTGTTGAGTGAAAGAATTCACCATATTTTATTTCTTTGTAAGGTGAAAAAAGAAACAAATATGAAGAAGTTTTCTTGTAGTTTGAACAATAACAGACAACATTACATTGAAACAGAGAAAAGGGAAATTATTGATGCAAAAAAGCATCAGACTAACCTGTTTGCGAGTAGAGAGGAACACTAGAGTCCTTGAATTAAGATGCGACTTTATGAAACTCCACAACATGTCCAGCTTTTGTTCCAATGGAACAGTCAATGCAGTTTGCCGCAGACCTGTTGGAGTGGCTGTCACAGACTCCTCGTGCACACTGATGTACTCCGGATCCTTCAAACTCAGTCGTGCGAGGTCTTGAATTGATTTTGTTTGAGTTGCGGAAAAGAGAAGGGTTTGTCTTTTCTTAGGTAGCTGTGAAACGATGTCATTGAGGGTCTTCTTAAAGTCCATATCAAGCATACGATCAGCCTCATCAAGGACTAAAACCTGTTCCCTGGCCAGCGAATTTCACCAAAATTAGCAACACAATTGGCATCATCAACACGGAGGAGGGTCAGAGGATAACGCCCAAAAAAAAAAAAAAAAAAGGAAAAAGGAAAAAGTAGAAGAATGAATCAAAATTGCTAATGGAAAATGAAAAGGCACCGCAGGCTGATGACAAATGTCTTAGGGCTTGTTCTTTTGAGTGAAAAACTCAAAAAAATGCAACTCGAATTACAACTTTATTCGAATTCATGTTCTTTTAAGTTACACTTAAGTTTAGGATTAAAACTCGAGTTTAAATTTCTCCTTCAACTCGAGTTTAGAAACTCGAACTCAAATTAATGAACAGTATTTTTTTTATTCTTAAAAATGCTATAACTTTTTCGTTTTAATTCTGATTGAGATGATTTTTTTTTCTATGCGTTGACAATGAAAAAGTGAATAAAACCCGACCCATATACCCTATTAAAATTTTTCATCAGCATTGAGTTTTTATTAAAATACTATCTAAATACAAATTCAAGTTTTGACTCACTCAAACACAAACTCAAAAAAATTATTATCTCAAACCATAACTCAAATGTACACAACCAAACACAAACTCAAGTTATAAGTTCAACTCAAATTATAACTCAAATTTAACTCAAGAATTATACTCAAGTTAAACTCTAAAAGAACAAGCCCTTAGATACTCTATCTTAACTTGCATAACTGAAGTTACATTCATTTGCAAGATTTTGTTTTAGTAAAACCAAATAAGTGAAATTGTGAGGAGAAGAGCATATTCGAAGACCTGAAGTTGTGAGCAGTCAAAATTTACAGTCTCATCCATGTGTTGAAGAAGACGACCGGGGGTGCAGACCAGTATGTTCATGTTGTTCACGCGATCTTTCTCTAAATCTACCTCTTTCCCACCAATTATGAGAGCGGCACTAATGCTATGGTGCCTTCCGACTGATTTTATTTCTTCAAATATTTGTTCAGCTAACTCCCTTATGGGACAAAGAATGATGGCTCCAACTCCCCACTCAGCGGAATATCTCTCGCGAAACAATTTCTCCAAAACCTGATATGAACAGAGTTATAGGACGACATAGAGAAAAAAAAAAAAAAGAAATAATTTCTTAAGTACTACATAAAAAGAGCCTTCAAAAATTCTTTAATTTTAATCCTCCTAGTTGCTGTCGTAATGGTCTTACAGGTCCAAAAATCCTAAATATCAAATTTCTCAGAAACCAAATACGAAAAATAAAACCGTGTTTAGAATTGATCTCATTTTTATTTTTCATATTTTTTAAGAAAAAAAAATAAAAATATTTTCAAAACAACGTTTAGTGCAATTAAAGACAAAAAATAAAAATAAAAATAAAAATAATTTTTTAATTTAATATAAAATAAAAAAAAATAAAAAATTTAATTATTTTTTATTTTTTATTTTTATTTTTTCTTCTCTCATTAATATATTTTTATATTAAAAATAATCGTTTAATAAAATTATCAATCACATTTTTAAAAATAAATTCTATCTTAAATTAAAAATATTTTTATTTTTATTTTCATATAAAAAATAAAAACGAGTTTTAAATGCTACCAAAAACTCCAACAATCAAAGCTATCAATTCTTCTCACCGGCAAGACAAAATCCAAAATTTCCTTCATTTTCTTCACAATCAGTTGAAGAGAAAAGGCCATATATACAATTCATCAAACACCAAAGAACTTTAAAAGCAAAAAGAAATCCAAATTTCATTTATTTTAGAAACCTAATTATCCAATTTCCCAAAAACCAAACTCACCGGAATAACAAAGGCGAGAGTCTTCCCGGAGCCGGTCTTGGCGGCGCCGAGAATGTCCCTACCGGCGAGGGCGTGAGGCAAAGACGCCCGCTGAATCTCCGTCATCTCGACGTAGCCGGACTGGAGGAGGCCATCCTTGGTCTTCCGCGAGAGGGGAAGCTGGCTGAACTTTGTGACGCCGGAATATCGAGGGAACGCCGTCGTATTGGCCAACGGAGGCGTGGAGGAGGAGGGAAGAGAAGGGAGAGAGAGTGGGTTGGAGCCTGATTCGGGTTTCTGGTCGTCGATCCATGAGTTGAGCAGCTCGATCTCCTTCTCCTCCGATACCCGAAACTGCCTCCTGACAAGCCTCGACTTGGATTTGAGTTTAGATTTGGATCTGGGTTTTCTCATGGCTGAGATTTTGGGATGGAGAAAGAGGAAGACGACGACGATGGTTTTGCTGTTGCTAGGGTTTTGTTGGGCAGAGCAGCGAGGGGTTTTAGAGGATTAACAAGCCGAATGACGGTGAATTTTAAGAAGCAATTGCCTAGAATTCGAATTTTGCTCCACTAAAAAAAATTAGACAGTTATATTTAATTTTTTTATTATAATAATTTTTTTTTTACATCAAATTATATTTTAATTAAAAATTTAAATCAATAAATTAAATAAATTTATTATTTATTTATATATATGGCGCGTGTTATTTTTTTTTCCATACACATTTGTCCCTTAAATTTTTTAGTTTGACAGTTAATCACCTAAATTTATAAATTTATTACAATGTATCATATTTTATTAAATTTATTCAAAATTTTTATTACATTTAAGGATTAAAAGTTCAAAAATTAAAAAAATTATGTTACATTGAATTGTAATGTTAAAATTTTTTACTAAACATGTTTTTTAACATTAATTTGACACAATCATCATTAAAATGAGACATATTATAATAACTTTACAAATTGAGAGACACTTCATCGAATTTAAAAAATTTAGAGGTAATTTACTAAAAATCTAAAGAGGAAATTTTTTTTAATACTCTGCGTTATAAGAAAACATTCTATTAATATATTGTACTTTTAATAATATTAAAATAATACTATAACATTTTTAAAAACTTATTTTTAGTACCGTAATCTTTTAATTTATGATATAAAATGATATATTTACCCTTATTAATATTTTTCTCATTTTCACTAATTCGATTTCCATTTAATAGGTAACGACAAAAACTGTTGTTCTTGTAACTAAAATTGTTATCCATTTAATAAATGAAAACTCTTATTAATCAAATAAAAAAAATAATAAGAATAAATTTGTCATTTTTACTATCCAAAAAAGGGATTCATAGAAAAAACAGCCTAAGTTGTGAAATAGACTATTTCTAATATAAATACTAATGGTAATTGTACATTTGACATTAAAAAAATATGATAAGATGCCTTATTTTTATTTATTCTCTAATGCATAATGTTATGGGAAATAGTAGAAAATAGGCCAATATGAAAAGCTTAAGAAAATATATAGGTCAATTTTTAGTTATAAAAATTAATAAGCCATAACTTGTTAAGTTATGGTTCATAACCAGATAAGTTATGGACAAACTTGTCAAGTTATGATTCATAGCCGGACAAGTTATGGACAAAAATCGTGAATTATGGACAATAACTTGTCAAGTTATGGTTCATAACCAGACAAGTTATGGATAAAAACAGTAATTTGACCTATTTATTAACTTATGTAAACTATTGGCTTATTAATTTTAATTTATCTCAAGTCTTAGCTTATTTTCCTCTTTCTCTCTAATGTTATATGAAATGTTAAAATCAACTTTTCTTATAATCATTAAGGCCTTATTAGGAACATATATTCAAACCCAAATTAAGATTCTACTACAGTATTTTCTTTTTACAAAATTTAAATAAAAAAATTTCCGTCAATAGTTTTATCATAAAGAATTTGAATCAAAGCCTAAATCATTATTCAAATACACTTCCCAAATGGGCCTTAAGTTTTAAATGTTGTAAAAGAAAAAGTTGTAATAATTAAATGAAACAGGAGGCAAGTAGGGAAATAACATATTTAAGAAATTGAAAAAAAAAATTAATAGCATAAAGTTTAGAGATAAGAAGTAAATAACATAATTTTAGTAAATGAAACATTTACCATTCTTTAAATACCAAAAATACCCATAAATTATTAGAATAATAAATTTTGTAATACAAAAATTTAGTAGTGTCAAATATAATTGTCCAAAAGTTTTGAGGTTCTATTTGTCACTCAATTTTTAAAAATTAAAATTTGACCTCTCAATTTTTGAAAAATTAAAATTCATCCCTCAACTTTTAGAAAATTATAATTTGATCCTGTATTTTAAGTTTTTTTTTACAAAAACACCCCTGGTTAGTGATTCATTTACCTCATTTCCCAGTTATGTAAATGATATATTTACCTCATTAACCATGTAAATGTAATGATTCATTTACTTAGTAAATAATTCATATACCTGATTTACCAGGTAATGTAAGTGATTCATTACTAGGGGTATAAATGAAATTTTTTAAAAATTTAGGTCAAAAAATATAATTTTTCAAAAATTAAGGGGACAAAATATAATATTATAAAGTTAAAGGGCCAAAATATAATTTTTAAAAGTTAAGGGGTTAAAATTTAAATAATTTAAAGTTCAAGAGAGAAAGAACATAAGGGTAAAATTGGAATACAAACATATTAAAATTGTAAAATATGCTATATATTTTCTTGGTTGGTAATTATATTATTTACCACAAACGGTTTAAGAAAATCTACATGTTCTAATTTTTCATGAAAAAAACAACTATATTAATCAATAAAAATTAAGTGTTAAATTTATCATATTGTATATTTAGTGCGAAATTTATCACAAAATATAATATATAATAAATTTAACCTAACAAATAACATTTGTATTAGAAATTTTTTTATTAAAATATTAAATTTATAATTATCACATCAATTATAATATTATATTAAATTGTATTCCCATTTATTTTATCGATTCGAGTTTAAAATTTAAATTTTATTATAATAAAAAGTTCTAAAAAAATTATATTTAACTTTTTTATTACAGTAAAAAATTTTCATATAAAATTATATTTTAACTCAAATTAAAAATTAAATCCGTGAACTAATCGAGCGGAGATATTTCGTAGGGCCGGTAATATGGGTCACGACACGACAACACGACTCGAAAACGACACGAATTTCGCGGGTTAGGGTTGAAAAAAAAGAGGTTCAGGTCAAAATTGGGTCGACATGAAATTGACATGAAAAACATGGGTCAATTTCATGTTGGACCCGCCTAACCCGAACACGACACGAAACTCGTAAAAAACTAAAAAATACATATATTTTTCATTACATATTTTGATTTTATTATGAACTTATGATATCATAATAGTTATACTCAAAATCTTATAGTATTATTTGCTTAATTTCAATGGATGTTATTATTTTTTAGTGTGTTATGAATTTTAAGCTATTTTAATATGTAAAAAAGTAAATAAAAGTATATAATTTTTATGTCAATTTCGGGTTCACAGGTTAATTTCGTGTCACGGGTTATTTTCGTGTAGTGTCGTATCGTGTCAACTCGTAAAGTGGTCGTGTCGTGTTCGTGTTGCGGTTTTTAAAAAATTTCGTGTCACGGGTCATGTTCGGGTTGACTGTAAATTTAAAAAAAAATGATTAAAATACGACACAAATACGATACGTGACACGAATTGCCACCCCTAATGTTTCGGCTCGGTCGCGAACCTCCGACCCTGCCTCTCTTTTTGTTTGCTGATGGAAACAAAGGTCATATCATATTAGATAGAGTAAACGACACAATTGTCATTAAAAATATACGAGACTCAGTCAACGACCTAATTATTCTTTGTCGTTTGATATGCGAACGCATGTACCTCGCAAAGTTGCAAGTTAAAGAACGAAAATGGTAAGACGGGAGATCAAAGGAGAAAAAAAAGTGTTTTAGCTTTGATCCAAACCTTGAGGATCTATATATTTTAGAGAGAGAAATCAATCGTTGTCTTCCTGAGAGAGAAACCGCCGCAGACAAACAAATCAACAAACAACCATTGGGATCTTCTTCAAAAACAAAAGCAGAAAAAACAGAGAAACAGAGAAAGTGATTATGGGTCTCCTATACAGAGAGAGATCAGAACCCCATGGTGATTACGACAACAAAACTTCTTATTCGTCGGTGAACGACGACGCCTTGCTCTTCGCCACAATCTGTATCGTGGGACTCCCCGTGGACGTTCACGTCAAGGACGGTTCCGTTTATTCTGGAATCTTCCACACCGCTGGCTTCGAAAACGACTACGGTCAGTGAGTTTCCTTCCAAACTGAAACTGTGTTTGTGATCTAATGTGATTTTGGGAAATGTTTCCTGGGTTGTAATTATTATGTCAAAACTGTATCTGGGTATGTGTTATTTTGTAGATTAATCAGGTTGGTGCTGTGTGGGATTGGTGGGGTTGGGGATCAAATGGGATTTTGATCTGGGTTTGTCATGTTATGCTTGTTGAATTTCGAAATGGTGAATAAAAGAGAAGTTAGGGAAATATAATGATTTTTTATTCAGAAGGGAATCAGATCTTCATTCTTTATGAACCTAGCTTTAATCTATAGATAAAATCTCTTCCCACTAGTTAATATGCTGCAAACTTAGTCTTTCAATAATGATTCTCTTTGCGAATTGTACATCTCCTTTTGTTGGGTGTGTGTGTGTGTGTATTGGCGGGGTTTGTTGATTTGATGTTCTATTTTTTTTTTTTTTTCACCTTTCTTGTGTGTAGGCATTGTTCTAAAGAAAGCAAGAATGACTAAAAAGGGGAAGGCCAATTCAAACGTAGCGAATGGGGCAATGATAGAGACGCTTGTAATTCTTTCAGGTGACCTTGTGCAACTTGTTGCAAAGGTGATGAATTTGTGTCATTCTTTTTTTGTTCTTTTTTTTCTTCTAGGTCTTGAGATCTTTACTGGAAAAAGAGTTGTTGATTTATTTACAATCATATACCACTATTTATATGCAATTCAGGGAGTTCTGCCTCCAGCTGATGGTGATTCTGGGAATCTTGCTGCTAAAGACGCAGAATGTGTAGTGGATAATAAAGCTCCTTCTGAAGAATGTGTAGAATATGAAGTGGATAAACTTATCAACTCCGATTTCAACATGAAGAGAACCGAACATATAAGGTACTATGTCTTGATAAAGTTGGAAGATGGCTTCTTATTGCAGACCATGTTGTTTATGTTCACTTGAGAACAAAAATAAGGTTTTAGATTCGCATATTTGCATCACGCCCTTACTGTTCAACAATGCAGAAGATGTTTTCTTGAGTATGAGATTGCTTCATTTTTTCCCCTGCAAATTGTAGTATATTAATATAGAAAATGTCGAAAATCTTAGAAAAATATAAAGGAAAAGAGTCTACAGGTGAAAGCAACAAAAAGACATCAAAAAGAACAAAACATGAGTACGAAACCTAGATTTGAAAGGTTGAGAGGAAAAACAAAAATAATTGACAACTATGGTGACGTTTGGTTCATGGATTCAAAACCATGGTTCATGATTCTGATTTTTGAAATTCAAATTTTTTGTGAGAGAAAAACACTATAGTAGAACTAAAAACCATAATTTTAAACTAGACAGAACCCTTGAAACAAACGTCACCTAAGAAAGCAAGTAAAGAAGGAAGGGGGACAAAACAAAACAAAAAAAAAAAAAAAAGAAAGAAAGAGAAGCAAAAGAAAAAAAAAGACAGCGCGGCAAGAAAAAGGGTGTAAAAGGGATTAAATAGATAATAAAATAAAATAAAATAAAATGTAGGGACTAAAATGATAATAAAATCAGATAATGGTGAGATAAAAAATAAAAATTAGGGACTAAAGGAGCAAATAAAAAAAGAGGGGGTCTGAAAAGCAAAAAAAAAAAAAAAAACTGCAAATTTAAATTAACGGGGGACAAAATGTTTCCTCTTACCCTCACTAATGAAACATTTCGTCCTCCACGGACGAAGCCACGGGAGCGTCATTGACGCTTTTAAGTATTGTCTAGATTTTGGAATTGTATTTCCTCTACATACTCACATTTTGTATCGTTCTAGTATTGCCTTTACATATTCACATTTTGTACTGTTGTACTTGTTGCTAATTTCCTTATCTCTAGACCTCTTATGTACATAAATGCTTTGTGTACATACATTTATTATACACGCATAAGCGTGTGCGTGCATTTACTTATACTAGTACTAATTTTTAATGATTAAAACAGGAGCTCAGTGCAAAAGATGAATGGATTTGCTCAGGCTTTTATGCCAGCAAATGGCAGAAAGGATGATGAAGGCAGAAAACTAGAGCCGAAAAGTTTCGAGAATTTGGAAGTTGGACATTCAAGAATAGATGGGATAAATTTACCACAGGTATACTCTGTTTTTATTTATAAAAATTCGTTTTCCTTCAACTGATATATGTAATTACTAATTCGTTATTTCTCCCAAATATAGTCAGGATTAGGAAAAACAAGAATGCATAGAGTATAGACCAACAACTCAAAATGAATGAGAAACTAAGTTTGAAAAGAGACGGAAAATTAAAGAAGAAAAAAAAAAGTGGAAAACAGTAAAAAATGAAAACTACAAGAATAAGGAGTTGGCTATAAGTCAGAAACAAGTTCTAAGAAAGGTTGTTTTATCTAACAGTGTAGGTCCACACCGTTAGAGCATATGTTATATTGCATATAACCTTGTAAAAGTATATTAAGCCTTTTTTTTTATTTTTTATCCTTCTTTTTTTCTCAATGCAGATCAAAGAAGGCTCTGATGCTGCAGTTAATGGGAGGTATAACTTGACATTCGTTTTTTATTTTCTTTTTTTGTTTTTTTGTTTTCTTTTCCACAATTCTTGACAAGGGGGAAAACTGTACGAGGTTTTAATTTAATTTAACCTTTTTTTTTTTTTTTTAATTTTTCATCAAGAATGCTATTTGTGTTGGACATAGAAGCATTGGTACTGCTCATGTCAGATAGCATGCATATGTCTCCAACACTGTGACGATACTCTGGGAAGTTAACTTTTTGTAGTGTGCCATTTGTTTATTCCTTTTAATCTGAGGATATTGTCAATTGTCGACAGGCAGTGTGTACGTGATGGGTCGCAAGGAGAAAAGAAAGATATTAAAGAAAAATTGGAGTTTCCTCCGGAAGAAAGTGTATGTTCAGATTGTTTTTGTTAATGCCAGTCATGGATGTTTTCCACTACAAATTGACCTATTATGTGTTTATAATTTCATATTTTTTTTGGTTCTCGTTTTTGCAGACTATTAAAGCTGAGGATTTGAGTTCAAGCTGTAAGTCTACGTACCTATCACTTTTCTCAGCATTTCAAATTGTTTGATTGTCTTGTAAGTTAGGTATTGTTCTAGATGATCACTCATGTTATAAATAGATTCCTCCCAAAGCTAGGGCGATTTGTGGATTGGAAGCTAACTCGACTTTGATGAGCTTTTAGTAGTTTTATTGAATCGTGTTTTTAGCAATTACTCTAAGAGGACCTAATTTCAAGTTAAAACTGTTGGCATCATTTGATCAATCAATTCTTTCAGAGCCGGATTTCCAACAATGCATGCTTCTAGCATAGCATCTAAGCTGTGAGATATTTAACAAAACCATCTGTCTTTTGATGGATCAGGGAAACTTTTGCTCGGTCTAGCTCTATGATGTTTACTTATCTGTTAAAGTTTATTGTTGTTTTATTCACAACAAACTTTACATGCTGTACCCATTGTCAAGTTAAAACCTCTTGTTGATTGTTTAAATACTTCAAATGCAGTGGACACATGCTTCACCCAAATAAAACCTGTCAAAGAAGAACAAACCCTGATTGCAGCCAAGCTATCGTCTACTGGAGCATCCTGTGATCCTTCTTCTCTACCTGCAAAGATGGCAAAGCAGTCATTTGAACGGCCCATGTCAGCAGATGCTTCTTCCTGTGCAGTTTCATCAAACGTCTCAACTTCAACTAGTCGGGTTGTGGATGTTATCTTAGAGTCCAGTCATAGTCCGGTAGCATCAACTGAGACAATCCCTTCCCATATTTCACAGTCGAATAAAATCTCCAAGGTAAATTTCATATTCTTTTTTATCATTTACCCTTTTAAATATGGAGAAAGCTGTTTATTAAACGAAGTACTAAATTTCATATTTGTTCTTGTCCTTTCAAACCTTCACTTGCTTGGTTCAAAATGTTTCACCAGTATGCATGTTGTTTATTGGAACGATTAAATTAGAGTGGACTAAATTTCCTATTGAAAATATGGTATAACACGAAGGCAGTGATATTGCTTGCTTTTATTTATTTATTTATTTTTTTGTCAATGATCTTTCTTATCTTATTTAAGTTTAATTGACTTGATAATATCTTTTGGCTGTTATTATAGGAATCCAGACTCAACCCAGGAGCTAAAATATTCTCACCGTCTTTTGCGAACCCAATATCAGCAACTTCTGCAGTACAAACAGTTGCTGGCATTGGTTATATGCCAAACAACTCTCCTCCGATACCTGTTCCTGCTGCTCAGCCAGAGGTTGCGTTACGCCCGTTTGGATCTCATTCATCTGTACCTGTTAAAATTCTCCCATATGGTAATCTTCCAGCTGGAACTGTGGGTACAACTCCTCAGTTTCCACAACCTGTAAGTACCATCAAATATCATTGTCCTAAGTGTTACTTTAGTTCGGATATAACATCTCCTCGGACTTTTAGATCAATCTCATAACCTTTTAAGGCAAAACGAGAATGGAACTCGTTTTTTTCTAAAACATATTTGCTTCTTGTCTTACGTGTTAAATGTTTTCACCACCTTTTACAATGGAACTTAAGAAACTGACTAGATAACATGGAATTGAAGCATTTCTTCACTGTTCAAGAATCTTCTTTTATCTGAGTTGTATGATGCTAATGGTCCTTGACGTCGCCCTCCATTTTTTTTTTTTGGGCTATAGATTATTGGACATGTGGGAAGCAGGCCACAGCCACTAAGATATACTGTTCAGTATCCTATTCAGGCTGGACCAGGCATTGTGCATTCAAATTCGCAATCTGTAAGTTGCAGGACATCGCTTGCTTGATCTTTAGCTTTTTTCCACTAGCCTTCAGCATCTCAATCTACCTTCCAAAACAATATCTTGTTGAGTGGATACCAAGGCATTTTTATTTCCTTCGTACTTGTTTGTATAACTTGCTATCATCGGTTACTAAGTTCTCGTTCTGTGTCCAGCTTACAGATGGACGACTTGGGCAGCTTCTCTATGTGCATCCAGTTTCTCAAGTAAGACAAGTGCATGTGCAAGGAGCTATGTGATTGAAATTTTTAGATACTTATGTGACTTATTTACCTGAATTTTGTTCAGGTATTGGCTTGTACATGATGTTTAATATTCTATTCAATTGCTTTTGGCTATGGTGAAATAACTCAAGGTCCATAAATGGGGTTCGTGGCGGAAACTGAATTGATAGTAATTTTATTTATTTATTGAACTTTTGTGAACAACCGCACCCTAAAGTGAGCATGGTCTGGAATAGAATTAACTGGAAAATTCCAAGCTGTTGAAAGGAAGGATCAACATATAGCCAACCTTGTTTTAGATAATGAGTTAGTTAGATAACTGCACCTAGAATGAATTTTTGTTTCTCATTTTAACTAAATTTCATTCGACTTTTAGAGTCTACTTCGTGGCCTAAAGCCACGCTGAATTTCTCATCTTCATTTGTTTTAAAGTAAACTGATAATACTATTACAATTTCGCAATTGCTTGATCATAATTCACTTGCATGTTGCAGGAGTTAGTTTCGGGTGTGACGGCTCTCTCATCGCCATTTGTGCGTCCATTGCCAACTCCACATCAGGTTCAGTTTCCAAAGCAACAAGGTAGGTACATGGTTATTTTGGTCATGAACTTAGTTTTTTCTTATTAATAATGTATTTATCTTTCATTATTGTTCCTCGTGTGATGCAGGTACTTCAGCAGGCCAAGCAATGCAGCTGTGTGTGGCTCCACCTCTTGTGGCTACTGGACCGCAACCACATTATGCGGTGCCTTGCCACATTCCGGTATTGCAACCGCCCTTCCCTTCTAATCGCTACATTCAAGTTCCAGGATTCAATGGCCCCTTGAGCTCCAAGTTTTTGTGAACATGCCTATATGATTTTCCATTGGTCATTTCTGGTTTCCCCACTATTTTTTTTTTTTTTTTTTATTCCTTTCACCATTTACCGGAATTTTTTGCTTGAGTTGCTGAATAAGAGTAAAATCGATGTATCCGTGTACTATATTATCTTCCGTACCAAAAAAAAAAGAAAAAGAAAGAGTAGGAATTTTGTGCAAGGGTTTTGATTTTGTAGGATGTGGTCGAGAACTTTATACGAAGGTATTGAGTTGTGTCAGATTTGGTTTGAGGGATGAGGTCTCAATTCTTTTTAAAGGATTTTGAGGACTTTTGCGAGATAAACAGAACTGAATTGCTTGGTGTTTCAAGTTGAACAATGTATTATGAGAGAAACATGTACATATACCGGATCATATGGAAAAAGGAGTGGTTCTTTTTATGTGAAAAGATTGATCATATTTTTCTCTATGGTTGTCATAGTTAAGTTGTTAAGCAAAAGACATCTACACACACAGATATTTGCTCTGGTACGTGTATATTTATCTTCTATGCGGGTGTGCCTGTAGATGCTTTGCCTTTCGTTACAAGTTATCAAATTTTTTGCTTGTAATCCGAAAGCTATCAATTGGAACAACGTGGTAAGCATTTTGAATTTTGGGGAGAAAAAAAAAAGAAAAAAACTTGTATTCGTAGTTGAACTCTAGTATGAGATCGGTTTTTTGTTGTTCTTTCGTGTTGCCCAGTTTGTTGTTAATATTTTTGTTAATTATTTCAATAATGTCGCATATCATATGCGTTTGGTAAGAGGGAAAGAAAAGAGAATGAAAAGAAAAGGAAATGAAAGATTTTCCTTTAGTTTTTTAGTACGATGAGAGGGAAGAAAATATGTAATAGGTTAAATGGTTATTTTATATATTATTTAATATCAATTAAACTTTAAAATGGGGTAAAAAAAAAAAGTTATGCTAGTCATTAGTGGGTTGATTTAAGTTTTCCACCTAATGTTAGAGAGACAAAAATTAGTGGTTCCGCCCGACTTTTAATCCACCTATTTTCCTTTTTTCCTATATTCCTTTGTACCAAACAACTACTATTTTATTATTTTCCATCAAATAATCCCTCAACATACTTCCTTTCTTTATCTTTTTCATCGTATCAAACATAGTATTAATGTTATAAATTATCTTTTAGAAAACTATTTATATTAAGAATTATTTTGTCAGAAGGAACTAAATTTCATCTAGAAACCTTAATTCTCATTGAAATTTAGTCACTATGTTACAGGCAAACCTTAATCGTCGAATCTTGCTCATGAAATATTCGAGAAAAATTAACATCTGGATTAATAAAGTCGTTTGTTGCTTGACTAGTTGCTACAGGTCGTTTTATGCATATAAGTAGACGTTGTACTAATTATCGTTTCCTCTTAAGTCTAAATACCAAAAGTTGTTGACAACTTTGCGTGCAATTTTGGAGCTGATGTGCTC
Source organism: Morus notabilis (assembly GCF_000414095.1). Lineage (NCBI taxonomy): Eukaryota > Viridiplantae > Streptophyta > Magnoliopsida > Rosales > Moraceae > Morus > Morus notabilis. Next base: position 20,513 of record NW_010361435.1, on the reverse strand, counting down.
TTCAACCAAATAAATGAAAAACTTTCATGAATTCGATTGCAGTAATCGCAAATCACCATTCCATCATTTTGGTGTTCTGTTCTTTCCTTAGTCTCCCATGTCAGTGTGTTAAAAAGCCAAAAATCGTTTATTTTGAATTGAAATTTTCCATTTATGTGATAGCTCTCAATGATGAAATACAAAACTTTTAATGGCCGTCTTCTTCAACAAAAGCCCTATATTGGATAGCTCTATTTGTAGAAGCCTAAGATCCATCCCCATTTCACTTTAAAACTATCAATTAGGACTACCTCAAAATGAGAGCAGACAATTCAGATGAATTGTTTTAGCCGTAAAATATTAATCTAACTAATTAATTAGATAGTTGATCAATATATATATATATATATATAATCTTAATTTTTTTCTTTGTTACTTCATAAACTTTGTAATGGAATTTCTTCTAAACTGGAGGAACAAAAAAGGACTCGAAATCACAAAGTATAGAACCTAACAATGCTACCAAACCACATGGCGACTATAGGAACTGCAGAGATATGGTGCTACTTTATCATTTTGTAGCGCACAAGTACTCAACAAAAGCTTATCATAGTCTATGATAAGCCATTGTTGTCTTTTTCTTTTAAAAAAAAAAAATGAATGATCCATATATTTTTGACAATATATATATATATAAATGTTAGTTGATTACTTATTTGTAAGTATATATGTTATCTATTTTTTTTAATTCATTGTATAGAACATTGAAATCGAGATCCACAAAGTTTGAGAAGATTTCAGAATATAATTGCGAGATGATATAGGTTAAAAATTATTCGTTATTAAATTGAATGATGAACTAAATGCCGAATTAACTTGCAATAATAATAATAATAATAATAATAATAATAACAATAATAACAATAACAATAATAATAATAACAATAATAACAATAACAATAACAATAACAATAATAATAACAATAATAATAACAATAATAATAACAATAATAACAATAATAATAATAACAATAATAATAACAATAATAATAACAATAATAATAATAATAACAATAACAATAACAATAATAACAATAATAACAATAACAATAATAACAATAACAATAATAACAATAACAATAACAATAACAATAAGAATAACAATAATAATAAGAATAATAATAAGAATAATAATAAGAATAAGAATAAGAATAATAATAATAATAATAATAATAATAATAACAATAATAATAACAATAATAATAACAATAATAACAATAATAATAATAACAATAATAATAACAATAATAATAACAATAATAATAACAATAATAATAATAATAACAATAACAATAATAATAATAACAATAATAATAATAATAACAATAACAATAATAATAATAACAATAATAATAATAATAACAA
>NW_010361435.1:0-18313 GCF_000414095.1 Morus notabilis | reverse complement strand
AATAATAATAATAATAATAATAATAATAATAATAATAATAATAATTATTTTTAAGAAAGGCAAACACATGGGAAAGGCAAACACATGGGCTGAATGATAAATATAGAGTAACGTCTACATATTTTAGTAGCCCATTAAAAGTGCAAATTTAATTATCATGAAACTCCTTAATTATAGAAAATCCTCTACTAATTAGTATTTACTTGCGTATATAAAACTACTGACTTTGTCTCTTCACTTTCTCATAACCTTCACCATACACTTATTCTTATTAATTTGCGTCTATGTATCCTCTTCACTTTCCCATGCAGGTAACGTTTGTTTTCATTCTCTATATATATTAAACACTAGCTTAATCACTACCAAACCAAGCTATACTACTTCTAATTTTGTTTTTAAACAAAGAAAAATGGCTTACACTACTCTGATCAATCTCTTCCTTTTCTCAACGCTTTTAGCTCTGGCCAGTATTCCAGCAGTAACCATGGCAAGGCCTGGAGCTTCAATTCCGACGACGGCGAGTGTATCGAACCTCGCGGCGAGGTTAAAACTGGAGGAGGAATCATCCAACTGTTGGGACTCTTTGATCCAGCTTCAAGCATGCACTGGAGAGGTCATTCTGTTCTTCCTCAATGGCGAGACCTACTTGGGCCCTAGCTGTTGTGAAGCCATCAGGACCATTGGACAACACTGCTGGCCTGCCATGTTTTGCTCCCTAGGGTTTACCACTGAAGAGACTGATGTTCTCCAAGGCTACTGCCTCGGAGAAGCCCGGGGTTCTGCCTCTTCTCCGCCACTGCCGCCTCCGTCGCCGCAGTCCATTTAGCTTATAGCTAATTAATTTGTTTTCCTTAGCCTTAGGGGATCGTTGGAGTTTGGTTTTATAGTGTTATTTCAATTTGGTGCTTGATTTGCAGTTATTTGGGTTTGTCTTAAGTTTTATTTGGTTGTTTGGGTGATTTAGGTTTTGGTTTGGGTCTGCTAGTTTGTGCTGCTAGTTTATGTGGTGTTACGTTTTGAAGTTTAGTATGAGACTAATTAGTTTTAAATCATCAGAATTAAAAAGAATAATTAATTAGTTACAGAATTTTTGTTTGTTTGGTTGTTGTGCGTGTGTGTGTTTATTTTTTATTTTTTATTTATTTATTTATTTTTTTCCATTGGAGTAATTTTTAAGCAGTGCCTAAATAGTCATTTTTTGTGGCTAGCTGAAAATACGTGATGTGCCCACTAAATTCGTTGTGCACTTGCCGATTAAATAAACTGCTAAACTGCAAATTTCCAAAGATGCACCCAAACGTGGCGTCAAAGAAATCTCGAATCCTTCTCCAAATTAATTGCGTACGATATTGTAAGAAAAGATGAAGATTAATTGACCTAGCTGCATTATTATAATAGCAGAAACACAACAAGAGGCAATAGAAAATGCAGCACTACAAATTATCTTCCGCAGCAATTCTACCGTGTCAAATCTTCCAAGCCAAAAATATAAATATATATCCAACTAATTTACCTATTTAATAGAACACCGATTAAATGAGTTCCAAACTTCGGAGTCCAATTTTGTGGTCCCTATTTTAGTGGAGACCTGATGCTTAAAATCGGTGGCATATTGGTATGCATCTAATATATCCTTGGGCCATGATCGTTTGTTGTTTGTTTTTTTGTTTTCCCTTGTCTTTCAGCAAATTCTATAAAGACAACGACCAATATACAGCAAGACCAACAATCTTCTTCTTCTTTTTCTTCTTCTTCTCTCTCTCTCTCTCTCTCTCTCTCGGTTCAATTAAAGATTAAGCCATTACTGTAATTAGTAAGTTTTTTTTTTTTTCTTATTTGAAGTTGATATATAACTCTTTTTGGTGGAATGTTAATGAAGTGCTACCATCAGTTCTTCACTTTTTAATTTCTGCTTCTTTAGTTCCAAAAGTGTTAATTTGAAGAAATAATAAATCAACTCTTGGCTATAATAATCGCAAATTCTCCAAAAAAAAAAAAAAAAAAAAAAAAAAAACGAGTAAGAAAGATAGTTTTGCTTCAAAAAAAAAAAAAAAAGATATCGTTTTGCTTCAAAAGAAAAAAAAAAAAAAAGAAAAAAGAATTTTACCAATTCATTTGGAAAGAAAAGGTGTAAAAACAGGGCAATCACTCTTTGATGCTTTGTACTTTTTGCACTCTTCCAATCTTTTCTTCATCCAAACGCATAGGAGAGGAAGAGTATGAAAGAAAAAAAAGAAAGAAAAAGAGAGAATAATAATGTTTAACAAAAAAAAGTATGAACATCTTAGATAATATATTGAAAAAGAAGATATAATGATCAGAACTGTAAATAATAATTTTTTTAAAAAAAACTTTCATTTATTTTACTCCGAAACTTATTTTGATGCAAATTATTACCTGTCAAAAGTTAATCAGAGGACTGCTGATTTTCCGTTAAGAGGAAATTTTTGCATGAACTTCATTTTAATTCTTTTTATTTTTATTTTTATAAATTTTTTGCTTTTTCAAGAAGAAAAAAGTTTTTTCAAACCAGAATCTCATCCGCTATAGCTACTTGGCAGGCCAATTAGCAGGTCGACCTTTTAAGGTAGAATCCCATGCATTTAATATATTAGGCAATTAGTTTATCTAGATTCTGATTAGTTTATTCATTCAAATTTCATTAGTTGTCATTCCACATCTTATTTAACATGTATCTAAATTTAACAATTTGATCAACATGAACAAGAACTAGAACTAAATACTAAATATTTAAACAATTCATGAGATATTAAAATTTAAATGGAGGGATATCTAATGAGATAGAAAAATAAGACAGCAGATCTTGATTCTTGCTTTCGAGCTCATTAATCCTTTAACAATGGACTCATATGGATAAAGAATTTTATTGTAAAGGGAATATAGAGAAGGAATGAGAAAAAGCAATGAATAGAAAATTGAATTTATTCACTCTTTTCATTGTCCAGCAAGATGTATGGACATGTATATTTATACAATAAAAGGCAACGGTAATATGCTAAATAACTCCTAGGAAATGATTTTTATTTAATAGGTAATCCTTTTGAAATGGCATAACAAATTGTCATGTTTGTTTCCAACGGCTTTGCATATATCATGGGATTTTTTGTCCGTTTGGAGTAGTAATCTGGTTGCTCCTTTTTCATATTGTCATTACCTCTATTAGTGCTAGAATCTTTGTTATTTTTGAGAAGTGAGTCATCATTGACTTTATCAATAAATAGGGCAGCCCCTGCTAATGGAGCTTCCACAAACAGGAACCACTTCTTCCATCCTTTCCTCCATTCATTTTCTGTCTCAAATAGCGTAGAAATTTTGGTGCAAATAACTATGAGTGTCGTTTCAATATTTCCTGTAAACGTATTTATGTTGCTAACGACAAAGATAACACCAACCAATTATTTTCCTGTAAACGTATTTATGTTGCTGATGACCAAAATTTTGATCACACTTCTCTGTTCATTATCGCCCAAAACATCCTCAAGCGGTCAACTCGAATTGTTGAAGAAATTGTGCAGGTATTATATATATATATATATATATATATATATATATCGTTGTGTAGATATGTAATACCTTAATAAAGAGGTCCTTTTATTTATAGATATTTTTCCATTCCTTAATTTCTTTTGAGACTTTTATATATTGTTATTTAACAAAGGTATAATTGGCTGTATTAATTGACTTTAGGCTGGCCAACCACATTACGTGGAACAAAAGATCAGGAGATGATCCCCGCGCTTAACAATAATACTAACTTCATGTGCAAACTCAAGGAAATTCAGTGTGAGGTCAATATTGCTTACCCTATACATACATACATACATACATACATACATACATACATACATACATACAATATGTACTAAAGTGTATATTTTCATGGCATTAATAACAACATCTACTTCTTAATTGTAATTAGTTGCTTTTAGTATGTAAAGGAATTTAACAAGAAATGTAATATTAGGATTAAAAAAAAGTAAATAAATTAAAAACGAACGCAATTCATTAATTATCTTTCTTGTATTTACGTATCATTTTATTTTTTTCTTACAAATAAAGAGAGAGGACAACAAAAGAATTAAAGCACCTCTCAACTGAATTCGCACCGTTATTGGCCTAAAAAAGAGGTGTGAAAACGATGACTTAGGGATTGCTGCCAACATTCATTTTAGAAACCCCTCTTTAAATGGATGCATGAATTGACATTTTCTTTTTTCATTTCTATATTTGAGGCCCAGTAAACTTTCGCAACTAATTTTATAAGTAGAGACCTGATTAAACGAGAAAGGAAATTATTATTCTTTTTTACACTTTAATTTCCCATTTATATACCCAGAGTAAAATTCGATGTGGTACAAACATAATAAGAAATTTATCTTGATATTGTCTACTCAGATCAAGTTATGAAAGAATGAAAGTGGACCAGAAATAGCACATGAAACAATAAAGTCAATTTTTAACCTGGTGTCGACTTACAATTTCAACGAAATGGCACTGTTGACATTAGCAGCATTTGCCATGGAGTTCGGAGAGTTTTGGCTGCTGGCTCAGAGTTACCAATCAACGGAACCCGATGAAGAGCTTGCCAGATCCATGGCAACCCTAAAACGAGTTCCTTTCTTTACTCAGTCTTCAGTGCTGCAGCAAAGATGACGGCAGACAGTGGTTCAGTTTAAACTTATTAGTGAGCTTATTAGAGCAATAATGGAAGTGATGGAAACTATGTTGAAGTGATGGAAACTTTCGAGCTCACGATTCTCACATGTAATCTGTAAGTGGTTATTCTTTGAGCAGTCATATTTGTCTCGATGGAATTTATGCTCATCAGACACAAAAGTGAGCCCCACTTATAGGATTCACGTGAGTCCCACTATGTGGAGTCTACCTCTTTGTGTCTATAGGAATAAATCCATGTTAGAACAAGAAGAGTTTTCCTTATTCTCTATAAGAGCGGTAATACAAAGCCGTACAAACTTTTATTTTACCAATGTAAGTTATCTTTTAATTGGAAAATACAAATAATTGATTTAACAATCTTTTAAACACTTACTAATTAAAAAAAAGGAAAATTTAAAGTTGGTATAACAATTGGGCTTAGAGTTAGTTTCCCTAATACTATTCATATTATAATTATATATCAGAGAAAAAAGAGGAGTAATTTTCACTGACATGGTGGTGTGGTTGTAGTTGCTAGCACAATCATGTCACGTGTGTAGAAATACTCTTTACTTTTTTTTATGTGAGAGCTTTTCACTGTAGCATATAAGTTATATATAGATGTGACTTTTTATAAGAGCTTTTAACTGTAGCAAAATTAGAATTGAAAACTCAAATTAGTGAAATAAATGAGGCCTTAAAAACTCCACACACGAGGTGCACATGTCTATTTCCCTGATCTAATTAATAGTTGTTTGTTAGTAAAATGTATCTAATTGCAACAGTTAAGCAGTTGGGAGGGAAATTATCAAAATTAAAAGTTTGGTTACTTGTTTTGCAAGTTCAGGGATAATTGTACTAAAATTTGGGATAATTACTATAAAGTTTGCTATTTTTTACGGGGAAATTTTATATATTTTAGTTATTTTTTTATTTGTCCCTCAATAGAGAAAATGTTACCAATATAATAGCGTTAATCCAATTAGTAGAAATAAATATGTCAATGATATATTTAACACAATTTATATGGCTTAATTATGTGGTTGTTGCTCTCATTCGAAGTGAGCCACAGGATTTGACTCCGTAGGATAAAAAAATCCATGATATCCGTATGACGTTTAATGATCATCACAAAAAATGCTTGATTTTCTTTATGTCAGCTGCTCTTAAATTATCTTAATAATGAGTATAATTAATTTTTTAAAAAAAGCATTCCTCAATAGAAAAATTGCTTTCACTTTATTATATATTTGATGTTCGTTTATTTGCAGAGGAGGCTGACCATTTCCATTCGATACTCAAAGTAACTGATCAACAAGAAACCAACATCGTGGAGCTTTTAAAGTCCATCTTTTTCACTTACAGTAATAACCAACAACTCATTGATAATTCTACAAACTCAAAGGTCTGTTGCATGACATTTGTTGTTGCTATAAAACTGGGTACACTTTTTTTTTTCTTCTTCTTCTTTTTTTTTTTTCCTTTGTTGCTGTAACACTTGATACTAATTAATTGATTTCCTAGCTAATTTGTGTGCTTAAACTGTTTTCTCACAGGTCAATGACCTTGATAAGCTGAAGATAGAGCGTGTGTTTTTGTTCATTTCTGGCCTAGATGTCTCCGGTGACGACGTTTCTTGTCTCAAGCAACTTCATGATAAAATAATATTGGACAAGCAAGAGCACAACAAAATTTTATGGATCCCCATTTTAGATCAGTGGAGTGACAAAGAGAAAAATGAGTTTGAGAAACTACCGTCAAAGATCCCTGGATACAGTATCAAGTTTATTGCAGATAAAGCAAGTATAAGGTACATTAAAGAGAAGTGGCCTTCAGGAGAAAGCCTAAGACCTCGTTCATTTCACTAATTCGAGTTTTTAATTTTAATTTTATTACAATTAAAAGTTTTCACAAAAAGTCACATCTAACTTTTTTCGTTATAACAAAAAGCTCTCACATAAAATCACATATCGGCTCAAATTAAAAATTAAAATCAACGAATTGAACTAGGCCTAATATTCTTCTTGTGATGAACTCACAAGCAAAACTTGAAACCTACAATGCGTTTCACTACATCAACGTTTCGGGAATGGAGGACTTTCCTTTTGATGAGCAATTGTTAAAAAAAAAAAAAAGTTGATAAGTCAAAATTGGCCTCTTACCCTAGTTGGTGATCATGGCTCTAGTACGGCATTAAAAGAATGGGTAAATTCACACATTCACAAAATTGCATCACGCATTTTTCACTTTTAGATGTAGTACTTTTAATTTTTATTCATAGTTTTTTTATTAATTAAGTTAAGTGGGGGCAGAGTTTCTCTAATGCCAACTATTCACTCTCATCATTTATATAATTTTTTTAGTAAATAATGAGAGGAACTAATATTAGAGAAAGTAAGCATATACCAACTAGATCGGCACCTACTATGCAACTCAAACAAGGCCAACCTCTAATTTATTAAAAAGATAAAAAGAAAAAAAGAAATGTAGAATCCATCCACAAGGACGAACCAAATAAAAGAAAAATACAAAGGAAAAAAATTATACACTCGTGTAGCCGGGTAAATTAAGAATCATATGGATAAATTTACATTTGAATTTTGTATATATGGTTATTGTTTATACACTGTAATCAATCATCATTTTTCAATTACTGGCAAACAACTATTTTTTCTATCTAAATACACTTAACTAAGATTCATAACTTGCAAGTTGCAACTTAGATCAATTAATTTTGAGATCAATATTTCCAAGAGTGCGTGCTTTTACATTGAATGATTCACCAATTACAGATGGAAAAGGAAAACTACGTCTTCTTTTATGGAGGAAGCATAAGAGCTGGTAAGAAGGTTTCTCAACGGCAGTGGAGGAACTGAAAGACAAACTTGCTGTTAAGTTGTGTCCCATTGTAACGAGCAAAGGATCGGAGACCACATACTTAGAACATAAAACCTTCTGAAGTGGCTTGGAAGACTTGTTTTTCGCCAGTCTTAAAAGCATTAACACAACAATTTCACAAGAAATCCATAAGTTGCTTTCCTACAAAAATGGAGATACGTGCGCTTTGCTCATGAAAGGATCGAAGGCGGTAATTGTCGGTCACGGTTCTGTTTGTAAATCTGGCGGTAAAATAAAAAATGAGTAAAAATGAAGATAATATAGACACATCGTATTTTATGTAAAAAATTCCCAAAGAAGACGGGGTAAAAACCACGAGACAAGTGTAAAAAGATTTAATTATAAAAAATGAGGATTCGCCAATTTGTAGCCATTCATTTTACTTGTAGCTAAAAATTGACCAATTTGTTGTCATTCATTTTACTTGGCCACTATTTAGTCACATGGTTAAATCTAGTCCACACAATTTTGTGGACTTGAATCGTGAGTTTTTGGGCTTTTCTAATTTTGAGCCTTTGGGCCTAAGCTTAATCCAATAGGTTCGACATTTTTGGAGGTCCTGAAAGAGTTGAATAAGGTCGAGAAGCTCGAGAGTTGCAAGAAGAGTTTCGAAGATACTTTCAAAGAGCAACATGAGAAAATATTGAAGGAGACTTGGCCTTGTTGCCGGCTTGAGATCTCGTCTTTTGCGGGACTGATGCCGGAAGAAATTCATTGCCCGGTCTGTAATGGTGTCCATAGCATGAAAACGAGGGAGATCATCGTTTACGAGTGTTGCCATGAAGTTACTACTAGCGAGGCTTTGTAAAAGCATTACGTGTCTAGTATTTTTATTTTTATTATTATGTTTTTCTTGGCTAGTTTCCTCGATTGCAGAAATAAAGGGTAGGTTTCATGTAATTAAGTTACCATGAATGATTCTTTACCTGATTCCTCAGTTGTCTGTGTGTGTTTATGTATGTCCTTTTTGCGATTCCAACTGTAAAAGACATATTTTTTACGTTGGTCATGTATTTATTAGAGGCCTTTTAATTCGGATTTGCATGTATTAATATTGTTTCAATAATAAAGATAAGAGTACCGTTATGTTACATTTCGTTACAATTTTTTAATCTTATTTTTGGTTGACATATTATATCTCAAATTTATTTAATTGATATTTCTAATATATTCGAATTTGTCGTGATGCTTTTTTTTTTTTTACAATAAAAATCATATAATCACTTAATGAAAATTAGGTATTTTCTTTCGTCAATCATTCGCATGCGCCGTGGAAACTTTTACATAGTAAAACCGAGATGGCTCTCAAATTCATGGGGTTTTATCTCGGAGGAGGAAATGAAAAAACATTTTGTTTTTTCAATACAAGTTTGAGAAACATATATATATATATATATATATATATTTATATATATGGAGAGCTCTGAAAGAATTCGGCTACAAGTTTGATTTAGCTGGTAGTGCCCCTTTTATCGAGTCAGTCCTGAAATTCAATTCCAATAAAGAAGATTCCTACTATATGGATTTTGTAAATTATTTCCTCACTTTGTGCCATTTGGAAAATAAAAAACTAATGCAATTTTTATGGTTTGAATGTGTCGGCAAACTTAAAGTTTTATTTTTATTTTTTATTTTTATGAATGGCGAGAGACGATAACTAATATTGGCAAACTTAAAGGTTCATTTTAATAAAAACGAAAAAAAAAATAAAAAGAAAAAAGCAAAGAATACGTTGGAACTGATTTTTGTAATCACGACACATAAATAGTTCCATTTTGTAAATAATATTCTATGGTAATGATTTATGGATAGGTCATTTCATTTCTAGTGGACATAAAAAAAATTATTAGAATCTTATCATAAGAAACTACCTAAATAAAAAAAAATATATATATTATAATCTTATCATAAGAAACTACCTAAATTACAAGTTGGAGGAGGTTGCTTAAGTCACATCAAGTTAGTTTATCAATCTTTTGGAAGCTGTTAGGAGGTGGACCAATAATAATTTTTATATTTTAATACTTCCTCTCACATGTGGGCTGGACAATGAGCAAATCTGTGGGTAAATTAATTAGAAAGCCCAACACGTAAATATTTAAGCTCGAGATGTGTTAAAAACCCAATATATGATGACAATTTAAATGTGGATAAATAGTGTAATTACGGGAGTTTGAACTCAGGACCTCGTGTTCTGATATCATGTTAGTTTACCAATCCATTTTAAAAGCTTAAGTTGTTATGAGGTAGGTCAACAATAGTTTTTATATTCTAACACATCATGCTCTTAGGCGGACAAAGTTGAGGATGATCAATAAGGAGTCTTATTAATTTAATCAACAAATCAAGCCAATAGGAGCTCAGGTTCCAGTTCCAGCTAGTTATTTTTCAATCTATTCTGGAATAGCTTTGCACAAATCTACAAATTTAGCTGTATAGATCCCTCACAAACCATTACAGTTACAATCACAATTGTTAGTTTTAAAAACCAAATAGCACGTAAATGGCAGAAGCGTGGCATAATATATATATTTTAAGATTTTTTTTTTTCAAAACTTTGAACGAGTCACTATAAATACATTAATTTATGTAAATATGTAAAGTGAAAATAAGAATATTACCATCGTCCGATTAATCAGATAACTTCAAAAAAATTTTAACAATGAACGATTCATCTTCTTTAAATTCTTAGGTCTTCCGTGCCAATCTCCGGTACTAAATGAAAGGAAATGTGGATGTCTGGAGAAAACAAATGGAAAGATTACACACTCAGTTTTTGAATCCTGCTATGATCTTAACACATGAGAAAGCATAGATTAAAACTAAGAAATTCTCTTGGTTTTTCTTTTCTCTAAAAGAGGAAAAACTGAATGTCTAAAGAGTGTATTTTCTATATTCCCTAAATACCCCTATTTAGTGTTAGGAGGTAGAATTCTAATTGGAAATTGCCTATTTTTAACAATTAAAAATAAATAATCACTTGTGTTCCATGGAAGATATGGGCGCGCCACACAGGGAAACTTTGTGTGACGCTGCTCCTAATTACTTAGCAAATAATTAGGTAATGATAGGAATTTTGATGAACTTAGAAGAGCGATTTTAAATTTTTGCCTAATAATACGATAGCATATATGAGAATAGAATAGGAATATATCTATATTACATGTGTAGTCATAGTGAGTGCCTTAACTTAGTGAATTTATACTAGTTCACGCTTCATAGGAATGTAGGAGTGTGGTTAGTATAAATATATCTGTTAGTTTATCGAAAGAGGCAAGTAGAGATTTTAATGCACTTGATTAACAATTCAACTAATTAAAATTAATCGATTAGATAGTGAAATCAATTTGAATGAATTTTATTAGGTGAAAGAAATTGTAGACCTAGAGAACTTTTTTATTTTACTTTGATAGATTTCCGTTTGTTATTTTTCTTTTCTTTAATAGATTGTTCAAATAATCCTTGAGCTAACCAGTTTTAGTAACTATTCCTAATTAGACACAATCTCCGTGAAAATAATACTCTAATAATCACTTTATTATTTGTTTACGATTCTGTGCACTTGCAGATTTTCTCACAACATCTCGCTGTTAAGTTTTGATCACGGGGAACCTCTCGCGGTGTTGGCTTCCTTTCTTTAATATATGGTGGAGTCCATTTTTTTTTTTAACAATTTTAATACCGAATCCTATAACTTATGTAAATAAAAAAAAAAAAAGGAGTTTTGTAACTTAATTTTGTCTCCAATTCCCAGTAATTAAACGCGTCATAAATTATCCGTACATAGAGTATTCTCTTCGTTTTTATACTCTTTGGGACGTCATTTAGGTAAGAAAAAGTTTATACTGCGGAAGACACTTTGGAACAAATTGTACTTGAGATTATTCTCCCGCGAACCTCATCTTAACAAGTAATACCCTCACTTTTATATTTCTTCTTAACCACAGATTCCTCCAGTTTTCTCTTTTCTTTATGTCTCGTGTATTATAGTTTTAATTTTATGAGACACGTTGTGTCCTGTTGGTACAATATACGCTAGTTCTAAAACCAAAAGAGAAAAAGGGAAGAATTAACTTATAAAAGACGTTTTGTCGAACCTCATCTTAACAAGTAATACCCTCACTTTTATATTTCTTCTTAACTACAGATTCCGCCAGTTTTCTCTTTTCTTTGTGTCGTGTATTATAGTTTTAATTTTATGAGACACGTTGTGTTCTGTTGGTACAATATACGCTAGTTCTAAAACCAAAAGAGAAAAAGGGAAGAATTAACTTATAAAAGACGTTTTCAATGGATGTATATTGCAAAATTTTGTTTCAAGTAAAACGTATAGGGGATTTTTTTTTTCCGTAGAATTTTTTTATTTGGAGTTAATTTTAACGAGACATCTCCAGTCTTTTTGGGCGAAAGAGTGAATCTTTAACTCGGAAGCTTCATTGAGTTCAAGTTTTGTGTTTTTCATGATAGAAATGTTTTGTAAGCATTTTTGATCGGTTTATTTCAGGTACTTTTTCTTTTTTGTTATTTTTCTTTAACTTTTGTAATTCTTTTCCCTTTTACTTTAATATATTAAAGGGAGTTTCTCTGATAGTCTGTTCGATAGGTAGTTTCAGCTTTTGACTGTTGGATATGGTCAAAATCACATCAGATTTAAAAAGTATATAAAGAACAAACAGATTTTAATACAAATACGACGGCTGTAAAGTAAAGGATTACCGGTAGTCTATATATTTTTACAAGGACTACTAGATAAAGTCCGTTTCCATGATGCTAATTTTTATTTTTCATTTTTTCATCTTAAAAAAGTTTTTCTTTGTACTTTTCAATTTTCGTACTATTATAATAATATTTATACCAATTACTTTAGGTTACTAATTTACAAAATTATTTCTTAATGTTCACGCATTGCAAATATTCTAGTGAGGAAGACATATATAAATAACTGAATTTGCTAGCTAGACAAAAACATTGGCATCACTAATCATTGTGAGCTCTATTAAACTTACAAAGAGCAAGCACACCGAAGACAGAAAATAAAAACCAAAATGTTTGTTCCTCGTTTGCCCTTTCCAGAGATAAGCTCAAGTCCGAGTTTCCAGCAGCGGCAGGAGGTGATTAGGCAAATCAGAGCTGCCATAAAAGGTTCTTGGGACGACGTTGTGAAAATATACGAGGCACAACGCGATGTGGCTCACAAGGCCAAGATCACCAAGATGGGGTACACGGCACTGCACATTGCGGTTTCCGATGGCGAAGAGGACATCGTTGAGAAACTTGTAAAAACAGTTTCCAATGTGCCTGGAGCTCTCGAAGTCAAGAACAACGCAGGCAATACACCTCTCCACATTGCAGCAGCAACGGGAAATATACGAATGTGTAGGCGCATTGTCGGATCAATCGAAAGAGGTTCGCAATTGGTCAAGATTCAGAATAACGACGGAGAAACTCCTCTCTTCATGGCTGCTCTACATGGCAAAAAGGACACTTTCCTCTATCTGAATTCTTTGGTGTATTTGGACGAGAATATTTCTAGCCCTTATGTTAGGAGGACAAGCGATGGCAATACAATTCTGCATTGTGCAATAGAGGGGGAGTACCTTGGTAAGATAAGACATCATTTTATTTTCAAGTTGTCATCTAAACAAAAGTAAAATAAAATTGTTGTAAAAAGAGAAAATTGCACGTCTAATTAGCACCACATGTTTGTTGTACGAACATGTACTAGAACATATACAAGAAACTATCTATATATATACCATATTTTGATATGAAGTCCAAACTAGTGATATAAAACACTCTTGTCAATTGTATATATTGTACTCGACAGATTTGGCATTTCAGAGAATCCATCTCTACAAGGCTGATCTTGTTAATTCTGTCAATGAGGAAGGGATTACCCCTCTTCATGTTTTAGCAACTAAGCCTTCAGCCTTCAGAAGTGGTTGCAAGCTTGGTCCATGGAGAGGAATAATTTATGAATGTAAGTATGTTTAACCATTTCTTGCTTATAATTACTCTTATTCCTTTCTGTTTTCTATAATTTTACCATATATTTTAGTATAAAACAAAGTTTGAGTTTCAGTATATAAGTGTATAGATTTTATATCTACGCGCGGCCCTCTTTGAAGATGTAAATTTCATATATAACATTTCTAGCAAAAAGATTTCATATATAACATATACATATAGACGTAAGAAACATAATATGACATTTTATCAACATTAGAGTTATCCAAGATGTTGGAATGCTGTAACATTAATTAAATTATTGTTTTCTTTCCTAATTTGAGTTGTACATGACTTGGCTCTATTTTAATCTTTTCTATTTGTCCTAACTTATTTTTTAAAGTAAACGAGTTAGCATTTTTTTTCTTTTTTAGAATTTTTTTCATTCTATTTAAAATTTATGATTAGTAGACATTTTTACTCTTGTTAACACCTATCAGTAATTGCCACAATACAAAGGCAAACCGACATAAATATAGAGAAAATTATAAGAATAACCATTGTCTTTCATTATTCTATTATTTATGCGATTAAAAAACATTATGATAGAATAAGAAACGTATTCTGAATATGAAAAATATTTTGTTAGAAAGATATTCTTGTAGAATATAAAAGACATTCTATAAGAATATTAATAGCATGAATGATAAATTTAAAATTAATGAAAAAAATAAAATAGTATTATTGATCACATTCTTGAAAAGTTCTAATATGTCATAATTTTTTCAGATTATGTGGAAGTAAGCTTTAAAAATTAAACTACATCGATTATGATAATGAGCCAATATTTTTCTCTATAGTATCCTAGCTTGTACCTAATCGAATATTGTAGGTTTGGTAAATAATTAATTACGTCTAGATATTATGCAGGTAACTTATTTCCGGACAACTATACAAACTGCTACAATTTTGTCAATCTCTTACACAGGGTAATTCTGGTATTTACTGGACGAGGTATGCATCAAAACCTATACGTATATGCTCCCGCGATTAAAATTACAAACGCAATATTATTTTCTTTTTACCTATGTTTTATCTCTTTTACCGTGATAAAATTTAGTTCAAAAAATATTTTTTTATAGTAGTATTATAGTTGATTTCTTATTTATTTGATGGTTTGAGTTTGAAATATAAATGTACTTGAAAAGTCAAAATTTGAGGTATAACTCAACATTTAAAAATATTCTGCATAGATGTTACAGAATAGAAAGTTGGGAGAGTGAGTGAAATTACATATTTGAAAATATCGTATTTATCAGTAAATATCGTAATTACACAAAAATCGACTAAGGGAGCCGGCTTCCAGTAAATACCGTATTTATCAGTCGCCGATGCCTGTGACAGGTAAATATTATATTTACCTGTGAATATAATATTTACTAAGAAATACTGTATTTACTCGAAATACCATATTTACTCAAAAATTCAATCGTCAGCGTCAGGGACTAGTAAATAACGTATTCACTAGTAAATATTATATTTAATCGTAAATACAATATTTATCTGAAAATCCAGTTGTCACCGCTGGTTACAATATTTGCTCAAAAATTTAGAAATTCTTCCTACCGGTGTCAGAAACCAAAATCACAATAAAAAAAAACAAAAATCATGAAATAATGGACAAAAAAATACCAAAAACAAAAATCCACCAAAACCACATAACTCATAAATTACAAAATCACCAAGAAAAACAAAAATATGAGATCTAACACCCCTGCCATTGTCGCTATCGGCGCCGGTTATAATATTTACTCAAAAATCCAGAAATTCTCCCAACTGGCATCAGAAACCAAAATCACAATAAAAAAACAAAAATCATGAAATAATGCACAGCAAATACAAAAAATTCTACCAAAACCACATAACTCATAAATTACAAAAATCACCTAAAAAACAAAAATATGAGATCTAACGTAGCCGCCACTTCGTCATCAATCAGCTTCAGCGGCGTCAACAATGATCATCGCAATTAGAAGGATCACTAGAGAAAGATCTGGAGAGAGAGTTCATTGCGATCTCTAGAAACGGTCAAGTAAATTCGATCTCCGACGACCTCCGGTATATTTACTTAACATTTCCAAGACCAAAACAACAATGAGGGCCTAATGAACCAAATCTCAACATGTTACTAATAAGGAAATAAGGTTACATATATTTTGGGTCAGAATTGGAATTTCTGTGTGAAAAAGTTACACAAAGGTCACCGTTTCTTCCTTTCAAAAAGAAATTGAAGGTAATAAATGTTAAAGGATCTGTCATTCTAAAAGGTTACATTTTTTAATTTGACTTGTTCCTAATTTTAAAATCAAAAAGCATTCTAACACAACCTACAAGTACACGGAGCTTTTTTTAGCTTACCCTCCAATTAAATCTCACCCTTTTATTTTAATCTAATGGTTCAAGCTAATGTTGTATGAGAAACAACACTACTGGGGCAAGATAGGAGACTTATCATATATATATATATATATATATATATGTATATAATACAATAAGACAACATTATTTTTCATGTAGAAGTATTACATTATATTCACCACAATATTTGGACCGCAGAAAATATTCACTTTTTTTCCCCCTTTCATGTGGTAAGGGCATGCGTGGATAACTGAGTTACTAAAACAGAAACAAAAGCATCGATGGTCAGTTCAGGTGTTGAATGAACTCCTAAAAGTTAGTAGTATGGATGACCCAGGGGGCATTCCGTATTTCTTAGAAAATGAGGATGGGAGTCGCAATGAACTACAGTTAGAAAATTATAAAGAACCTGTTTCCCAAGGTATGTAAGACCCTCTTCAACACAATGTTATATGTTTGGGTCAAAAAATTTTGAAACCAACATATTTGATATGTAACTTAATTATTTAATTTTGTGTTTTATGCATAATGTTTGTTTGGTCCTAATAGAAACTATTTGACACCGTCTAAACAGATATGTAACAAATAAGAAATTAACAATTTCCTTTACTTATTAAAAAAATACAATAATAAAGAAAGTGAAAAACCCAACTAAAAACAAAATTAACTCACCAGATTAAAGTCAATACACACAAATAATAAACAAATGTCAAAGTTTAAAACCAAATATTACAATATAATATATGCCGAATATGCCGAATTTAACACCAAAAGTAGCAAAACACTGTATAGTGCTTTTCTTATTCAAATGTCAAAATTTAATATCGACACATTATTTTTGGCACTGCATGAAGAAATTAAATTAAGATACCAAGGTTAAATTTTGTCATTTATATAGGAAAAGACACTCTCCAGCATTAGGAAAACTAAGTGTAAATTTTAGTGCTGAAATTGTTTAATAGTATATTTAGTGTTGTATTTCGTACCAAGTATAGCTATGATTAAGAGATATGCCACGTCAGCACCCCTAGAAAACACGAATATTATCTTTAGATTCCATGTAGTACTGTAACATTAACTGTAGATCCCATTTATGTCAAACAAGACAAGAGTACTAATTTATTATTGTAAACATTCCATATAGTCTAACATTAACTTTAGATTCTTCAACATAATAATTTGCATACTCATTTTTAACTATACACACAAATATTTTCATTAAAGATTTTTTCTCTCTTTCCTTTTCCTGTTCATATATAGAACTGTGTCTAAGTTCAAAACTTATACTTCGGTAATATGCATAGTTTAAATTATTAGTTACTTTTTTAGGTTATTAGCACTGTTAGACTCTAAAATTTAAGCATAACGACATTTTCATCTCTAAACTTTTAACTTTGATATATTAGTCCTTAAACTCTCATTTTTTCTGATATTATAGTTGACCAATTTTTTTTTTTTTTAAATTTAACGTAGATAATCACATATTTATTGCATAATAACAAGTACAAAATGTTATAGTTTTTAACGTGTAATAATGGCAAGAACGGGAAAATTTTGCTTATAACGTTTAAGTTATCAAGCAATTGACACATAATTATCTTTGTTCAATTAAAGCTATCCGTCGTCAATTTTATTTGAAGGACCAAAACTGTCAAAATTAAAAAAAAAAAAAAAAAAAAAAAAAACCTAAATAAAGAAAAAAAAAAAAAAAAAAAAAAAAAAAAAAAAAAAAAAAAAAAAAAAAAAAAAAACCTAAAGTTCAAAGGACTAATATACTAAATATAAAATTTTGGAGACTAAAATTAAAGTTTAGGAATTAACAGTACCGATTACATATAAAAAGTAAACTATACGCTTGTAGTGGCGTCATTGACGGTCAACAATTTGATTGGTTGCAGTGATCAAGGAGAATGAAAATAAAGAATCCTCGAAAATAAAGAAAGAAACAGCTTTACTAATTGCCGCAAAAAATGGTATCACAGAAATGGTGCAGAGAATCCTCGAAAACTTTCCTATGGCCTTATATGATGAGGATGAAAATAAGAAGAAAGTTGTGCTGTTGGCGGTAGAGAACCGTCAAGCGGAAGTGTATAAGCTTTTGTTGGATAAACATTCGCAAAATGAAAGTGTGTTTCGGAAGGTTGATAGTGATGGTAATGGTGTATTGCATCTCGCCGCAACTAAAGGAGACCATAAGCCCTGGCCAGTCCCTGGGGATGCCTTGCAAATGCAATGGGAAATCAAATGGAAGAAGGTAATTAAGATGAATTACCTTGATTTGTTTATTTTCTCTTCATCATACAACTCTAAGACAAGTACTTATATAAGTACTTCTACATACATATACATATACATATACATATATATATATATA
>NW_010361434.1:0-5103 GCF_000414095.1 Morus notabilis | reverse complement strand
TCAAGTTATGGTTCATAGCCAGACAAGTTATGGACAAAAATCGTGAATATATAGATAATAACTTGGCAAGTTATGGTTCATAACCAGACAAGTTATGGACAAAAACAGTAATTTGGTCTATTTATTAACTTATGTAAACTATTGGCCTATTAATTTTAATTCATCTCAAGTCTTGGCATATTTCCCTCTTTCTCCCAATATTTTATTATGAGTCTGAATTTTAGATTAGGAAGATTGTAAATTTTAAATTTTATTAGAGATATTATAGGTATTATGAAAGTTTCATTAATTATACTATGGTGATTCCTGCACAATTTAAAAGCTAAAGTTGTCTTTAGGCTGCTTCTGATTTTGACTGTAGATTTTTGAAAAATTCTTCAAAATGCACTTTTGAAAAGATTTTCCAAACACTAAAATCAACTTATGCTACAAGCAAAACCTGATTTTAAGAGGGAAAAGCAATATCAAACTAACCCTATGAGCCACTGTTGGAAAAATCTGAGAGGAGAAAAATTGAGAAAAATTTATTATAAATTTGATTTTCCCATTTCTATTTCTCTGCTTTCCTAATTCCCTTTTAATTTAGTAACTATTTTGTCGTTTCAAAGTCTGGGAAGAAAACAAAACAAACAAAAACAAAGGGCGTGTTTGTTTCCGGTTTTGAAAACGTTTTTCATGTTTTCCAATGAAGAAAAATTGAAAATGGAAGGAAGACCGTATTTGGGGAAGCACCGTACTAAAATAAAAAACAAAAACGTTTTTATATTTTTCCTAAAAATTGATGCTTTTTTGAAAACGAATTAAAGTCATTTTTATTTTTTCAATTTCCATTTTCTCCGGCTTATCTCTATCCCTCTCTCTCGCCGTTCTCTTCTCTCCCTCTCGCCGTTCTCTTTCTCCCTCTCGTCGTTCACTTCTCCCGCTCTCACCGTTCTCTCCTCTCCCGTTCTCGCCTCTCCCTCTCGCCGTTCTCTTCTCTCCCGTTCTCGTCTCTCCCTCTCGCCGTTCTCTTCTCTCCCTCTAGACGTTCTCTTCTCTCCCTCTCGCCGTTCTCTTTCTCCCTCTCGTCGTTCACTTCTCCCGCTCTCACCGTTCTCTTCTCTCCCGTTCTCGTCTCTCCCTCTCGCCGTTCTCGTCTCTCCCGTTCTCGTCTCTCCCTCTCGCCGTTCTCGTCTCTCCCGTTCTCCTCTCTCCCTCCCTCTCGCCGTTCTCTTTCTCCCTCTCGTCGTTCACTTCTCCCGCTCTCACCGTTCTCTTCTCTCCCGTTCTCGTCTCTCCCTCTCGCCGTTCTCGTCTCTCCCTCTCGCCGTTCTCTTCTCTCCCTCTCGCCGTTCTCGTCTCTCCCTCTCGCCGTTCTCTTCTCTCCCTCTCGCCGTTCTCGTCTCTCCCTCTCACCGTTGTCTTCTCTCCCTCTCGTCTTTCTCTTCCCTCCCTCTCGCTGTTTTGATTGTCTAACATCACCAATAATCGTTTTTCTTTTTTAATTTTCATTTTTCCCGGTCTTAATCCTTGATTTATTTTCTTTCCTCGACTCCTCTTCTATCATGGTCTCCCTGTTCGCCGATCTCCATGGTTCTAATCATCCCTCTTTCTAAGATTTGAGAAGATTTCACAAGATTTTCTCTCTTTTCAGCAAGATTTGAGAAGATCTCCGATTCTCAATTAGGCCGATTTGTATTCTGGGATTCTCGGTGGAATTATTGGAGGTTGGGTTCAAATTTCCGAGGACCAAAAACATGAGAAAATGTTCTGATTTGTGGGATATGTGTTTTGGGTTTTTCTTTGATGCTTGTTGATATTTGATGATTTGTTAATGTTGGTTCTGTGTTTTTTACTTGCTGTTTGCTGATATTGAGCTTTTGCGATTGGTTTGTTGTTTGCTGTTTGTTGTTTGCCGTTGATTTTTAGAAATTTTTGTGAAAAGCAAATGTTGGCGAGGCCACGATAGATCCATCATCAAATAAGTCAAAGATTTATTTATTTTTAATCAATTCATTTTAGTCAAAGATTTATTTATTTTCAATCAATTCATTTTACATGAAGCTTGAGGGTCCATGGATGTTTGTGTTATAATCCTTAGCCTTATTTTCCTATAAACAAGCAACGGCGTATGTGGTTTATGGATGCTGTTTGCTGTTTTTCGTTTTCTGTTTGCTGGTTTATGTGGCCCATGGGTGTTGTTTGCTGTTTTCTGTTTTGTGGTTTATGTGGTGTTGATGAAGTTTTTATTCAAAATGTTTGGTTGCTGTGAAACTGGAAAATTGTAAAAAAAAAAAAAAATGCATCAGTTGGCTGTTCTTTATTTGGTAGGGTGAAAATTTCAACTTATTCATAGATTATGATTTAAATTAATTCAACTACTATTACATGTTTTTAAAAATGTAAAACAAAACACATTTTTAGTTTTTTTTTATATTGAAAATAATTTTTAAAAAAAATTAACGCATTTTCAGAAATGATTCCTGTTTGAGATTGAAAACGTTTTTATTTTCATTTTCATACAAAAAAATTATTTTAAAATGAGTTTCAAACGCACTTAAAATGTTTTAACATGTTCTTTTGTCCAAAAAACTCAAAAAAGGACGACTTGAGTTTTAATTTTATTCAAATTTACGTTCTTTTAAGTTTTAACTTTATTCAACTTTACTCAATTTTATTCAAGTTACAACTTTAACTCAAGTTATAATTCAAATTCAACTCAAAAATTACATTCAAATTACACTATAAAAGAACAACTCCTTAAATATCATTGAAACTTGAGAGTTGAGACTTGAGAGTCGGTAGATATTGCGTGCAGGAAATAACTTTTGCCAAAGACGAGAAGGACTACAATTCATACTAGAACCGAAGTGTATGGGTTACAAAAGCAGGGTCGTGTACGTTTCGGATGTGAAAACACACAGGATCTTCATCATCAACCAAAATTATGGTAGTGGATGGAGACATGGGACCTCAAATTTGTGTCCATGGGACAATGATTATTGTTGTACTAACATTATCTACTACAAGTATACAACAAAGCATGATAGTTTTCTTAAATTCCCGCGAATTGCAAAAGATTTACACGTTTAATTACGTTCTGGTCTTTTCAGCATATGAATTGATTGAAACATTTATTAAACATAATTTGACTATCGGTGTATATAATTCGTATCTGAAAGACAGAATAATAGCATACGTCAAAAGTACGCTGTTATTCAAACAAAAAAAAGTTGTTGGACGACCGTAAAATTGAATTGGTTTAAATGAAAAATATTTAAATGCCAAATTAACAGCGGAAATGAAAAAGAAAAAAAAAAAAAAAAGAAAAAACAAGAAGCAACTATAGAATATTTTTTCAGGAATTGCAGTATAATTAGTGGGGCCCTGTTTCCGCGACTAAGTGGCTTTGTAGCTCATCCATGATTGTGCAATTTTCATTAAATAAATAGAGGAGTGCATGGACCAAGCGAAGAAAACGAAAAAAGGCTTTGACAACACATGCCAAGATGTGTTGGAGTGAAAATTTTCAAATTAAAAAAAATTAGACTTTTTTGGAATATCATATTGAAGATTGACAAATGGAGTAGCTCCAATTTACTCCGGAATAGATCAGCAACTCTGTAAAGACTCGACTGTGAAAAAAACAGGGGAAAAAAAAAAAAAGAGTCAAGAAGAATGGTCAATCGTGACTAGGAAACGCAAGAAGCCAAATAAAAAAAAAAAAGTTAAAAAAATCTTATCCCTCATAATGGTACTATGATCATCTAAGGCAAGTGGACAAATTTGGCAAAAGTAAACTGGCGAACAACCGAAACATTAAATTAAATCTTAATAAGCATGCTAAAATGAAACCAACTTGGCTAGCTGTTCTATTTCGACGGCGGCTGTTCTCAAACCTTGGCCTTTTTCTTTTCTTCCTAATCATCGTCCCATATTTTTTTAAGCAGCAATAAGGTATAAAACCTCCCGGATAGACGGGGCAGGAAAAAATTACTTTGTCAACGGAGCTAGCAGCAGTCGCTCTAACGTCTAACCGCGTAGACACACACTCTACAAAGTCATATTTGGCTTGCTTTTTCATTAAACACGTTTCTTGTATGCCTGTATGTAGATTCATTTTCTCACGAGTGAAACAATTAATCCAAATTCTTCAGCTTAATTGAGCTACAGTAACCGCTAACTATTGGCTCAACGTAGTAATCAAGAGAACAAGGCAGTTAAAGTTAGCTTCAACTTCTTGGACTCTGTCCGTCAGATCCATAACAACTGTTGAACTACTATAGATTCAGTAGTTACAATAGTTTTTGAATTTTCTCAGGAAAACAGTCTTACCAGAAAACAACTGCCAACCGCTACGAACCTCGGAACAATCTTATATTTGAAATTCCACTATCATAACAATCCATCAGTTCATATATCTCACAAAACATGAGCTGAATTTCGCAACAATTCTAATCCGTTAATATTAAATAAATGAAGCCACCGTCTTGGACTGGACCGGCAGTTTATTGGTTTTATAAGTTAGCTACCTTTGCACGACAGCTGAAGAGATGCAAAATTGTGTGCGTAGTGACTAGTCATAGAAGCCATATAGGCTCGGATAGTGATGCTTTACT
Organism: Morus notabilis; assembly: GCF_000414095.1. Taxonomy (NCBI): domain Eukaryota; kingdom Viridiplantae; phylum Streptophyta; class Magnoliopsida; order Rosales; family Moraceae; genus Morus; species Morus notabilis. Next base: position 505 of record NW_010361434.1, on the reverse strand, counting down.
AAACATTTTGAATGCTAGCAAAGAACTTAAGGGGCTGTTCTTTTGCCCTTTTTGAGTTAAAATGATTTGAGTGTAGATTTTGAGTTGAATTTGAGTTATAACTTGAGTTTGTGTTTAGTTGTGTACATTTGAGTTATGATTTGAGATAAGAATCTTATGGTTTGAGATAAGAATCTTTTTGAGTTTGTGTTTGAGTGAGTCAAAACTTAAATTTGTATTTAGATATTATTTTAATAAAAACTCAATGCTGATGAAAAATTTTAATAGGGTATATGAGTTGGGTTTTATTCGTCTTTTCATTGTCAACGCATAAAAAAAATCATTTCAATCAGAATTAAAACAAAAAAGTTATAGCATTTTTAAGAATAGAAAAAATACTATTAATTAATTTGAGTTCGAGTTTCTGAACTCGAGTGAAGGGGAAACTTGAACTCGAGTTTTAGTCCCAAACCCGAATTCAAACTTAAAAGAATATGAATTTAAATAAAGTTATAACTCGAGTTGC
>NW_010361433.1:0-839 GCF_000414095.1 Morus notabilis | reverse complement strand
GAAGAGAGCTTTAATCTAACGGCTGATGGGCCCCATTACGACGCCAACATTTGTTGCAGTTCCCGTGCCGGTTGTAGGGCGTGAACGGAGCTTTGATCTAACGGCTGATGGGCCGGCCCCGTTACGACACAAAAAGTTGTCGCTAAATTCATGGTGATTGTAGAGGGGGAAGAGAGCTTTGATCTGACGGATTATGGGACCCGTTACGACACCAAAATTTGTCACCCTTCCCGGGGTGGTTGTAGAGTGCAAAGAGATCTTAACGGCTGATGGGCCCCGTTACGACACCAAAATTTGTCGCCCTTCCCGGGGTGGTAGTAGAGTGCGAAGAGAGCTTCAATCTAACGGCTGATGGGCCTCGTTTCAACACCAAACGTTGTCGTCACTCCAGTGGTAGGGGTAGGGCGCGAAGAGAGCTTCGATATAACGTCTGAAGAGCCGGCCCTGTTACGACACCAAAGGTTGTCCCCGTTCCCATGGGATTTGTAGAGCTCGAAGAGAGCTTCGATATGACGGATGATGGGCCCCGTTACGACACCAAAAGTTGTCGCCGTTCCCGTGGCGGTTGTAGAGCGCGAACAGAGATTACATCTATTGGTTGATGGGCGCCGTTACACACCAACAGTTTTGAGCGTTCCTTTGGCCATTGTAGATTGCGAAGAGAGCTTCAATCTAACGACTAATGGGGCTGGTTATGACAAAAAAAATTTGTCGCGGTTTTCGTGGCGGTTGTAGAGGGCGAAGAGAGCTTTGATCTGACGGATTATGGGCCTCTTTACGACACCAAAGTTTTTCGCCGTTCCCGTGCCATTCGTAGATCACGATGAGAGCTTCGATCT
>NW_010361432.1:0-214 GCF_000414095.1 Morus notabilis | reverse complement strand
GTTCATTTCACCGATTTGAATTTTTAGTTTTAAATTTTTACAGTAAAAAGCTTTGAGAAAAAGAAGAAAATAGGTCAAGACTTGAGATGAATTAAATTAATAGGCCAATAGTTTACATAAGTTAATAAATAGGCCAAATTACTGTTTTCGTCCATAACTAGTATAGTTATGAACCATAACTTGACAAATTATTGTCCATAACTTGTTTAATTAT
>NW_010361431.1:284-457 GCF_000414095.1 Morus notabilis | reverse complement strand
TCGCCGTTCCCGTGGCAGTCGTAGATTGCGAAGATAACATCGATCTAACGGCTGATGGGCCCCATTACGACAGTAAAAGTTGTCATCATTTCGTGCCATTCGTAGATCGCGAAGAGAGCTTCTTTAATCTAACGGTTGATGGGCCCCGTTACGACACCAACATTTGTCAGCCT
>NW_010361431.1:0-101 GCF_000414095.1 Morus notabilis | reverse complement strand
AGAGCTTTGATCGGACGGATTATGGGACCCGTTACGATATAAAAAGTTGCCTCCGTTCCCGTGCCAGTTGTAGATCACGAAGAGAGCTTTGATCTAACGGC
>NW_010361430.1:0-875 GCF_000414095.1 Morus notabilis | reverse complement strand
TCTAGGGATTCTCCGAACAAGTCCCCAAATGTGATGAAATACGCCTGACCACCTGATCCGAGCCGCCCATGAGCCAGATGAGCTTTTCCGATTTCGAATACGCCGGCAAGCGCAAGCAGACACGCCGCGAACGCTTCCTCGCCGAGATGGATCAGGTCGTGCCCTGGGCAGGTCTGCTGGGCCTGCTGCGATCCTCGCGGTCATCAACGGTTATCTTCAAGAAAAAGGCCTGTCCCTGCGCCAGGAGTCGGGACTGGTTCATCATGTTCATGGCACTGCGGCTAATGTGGCCGATGTCACGCAGGTCGCCGAGCTGTTGCACGGCGAAGAAAACGCAGTTTACGCGGACGCTGGATACACCGGTGTCGAGAAGCGTGAAGAGCATGAAAATCGTGACGTCATCTGGCAAATCGCAGCGCGGCGCAGCACGTATTCAAAGCTCAACAAACGCAGCGTGCTCTACAAGGTCAAGCGCAAGATCGAGTACTGCAAAGCTCAGACACGGGCTAAGGTCGAGCATCCGTTCCGGGTCATCAAGCGTCAGTTTGGCTACGTGAAAGTGCGCTTCCGTGGACTGATGAAAAACACAGCCCAGCTGACCACGCTGTTCGCACTGTCGAATCTGTGGATGGCTCGAAAACAGCTGATGGGTATGGGTGAGTTGCGCGTTTAACACGGAAAACCGGGCGAAAATGCCCTCAACGCACGCTGCATCATTCGATTTTCAGCGAATAACGCTGTTTGCCGGGTGAGTTTTCGACTTGCCGCTGACGCGCGGCAAGTTGATCGGAGAATCCTTAAGGATGGTCTGAAAAAGCCTTTTCTTTCGTATAGCGTACATACGTACACATTCCAATGCAAGCGTCGGGGTGAGG
>NW_010361429.1:104724-144973 GCF_000414095.1 Morus notabilis | reverse complement strand
AAACATATATATATATATATATATATATATATATATTTAAGAAAAAAGTTATTAAAGCCACTAGTCCTTGGACTTTAAGCAATTTGATCCCTGAATTTCTAAGCTTGATAAATTACTCCTTGGACTTTTGTTGTTTTAGCAAATTTGATTTCTAGCGCGAAAATTGACAAAAAAATTTGATATTTAACAACAATAACCATGTGTACATAGCGTATTAACTTGAAATTTATATAAAAAAAAAAAAAAGTTACATTATGTGCAAAAAGTTTTCTTCAATCCTGTTAAATAGAATGACAATATTCCTCATGGAGATGGGATCTTGCCTAAAATGAGGTGGGGATGAGGGTCAATAATCATAGATGAGGACAGAGATAAAGATAAAATTTAGCCCTTGAATCTTGGCATGGATGGGAATGGAAGAAGCACTCCCTGTCCTGCCTCGACATACATATGTTATATATTCTTTTTATGTAAATATATGCATATATACAATGATCAAATTGTCGCAATGCTTAAAATTTAGAAATTAATGATGCTATTCTAAAAATGGATTTATGTAATTACTTTTTGTTTACTTTGAGTTTTACTTTTCCATTTTCAGTTTATCTATGTGTTTGGTAGATGGATCTAAAATCATAATTATGGATCTTGGTTCATAATCAATGTTTGTTTAGGTTGCGTTTAGTATGAGGGTTCTAGAACCAGAACTATAATTTTAGTTCAAACCTTTGTTTGTTTACAAAAAAGTAAAAAATGGTTTTTGAAAACCAGTGTTTGGTTTGGATGGTTCTGGTTTAAAGTTTGAATCCTGATGTGATGTTTTAAACCAGAACCACTCCAAAAAATAAAACTACCTCCCCCTTGATTTTGGATGGTTCAAACCTCTGGTTCTGATTCCGGATCCTAAACTATGGTTTGGATCCTGAATTCAAACCATAAATCATGGTTCTAGTTCTAAAATTAAAGCCACCCTGATTTGAATCCTCATACCAAACGCGTGGACGTTTGATTCATGGATTCAAAATCATGATTCGAGAGAAAATACTATAGCGAACCACGAACCATGATTCAAATCATGACACGAATACACATTCAAAATCCGTGTTTGGTTTGGATGATTCTGAATCATGATTCGGAATCTGATGTGATGTTTTAAACTAGCTCAAATCATGATTCTAAAACCACCCCCCTCTTAATTCAAGGTGATTTAAACTCCTGATTCTGAATCATGGTTTCAGAATCATGATTTGAACCCAAAAGCATGAATCATGGTTCTAGTTTCAGAATCATGATTAGAATCACCCTAGTTTGAATCCTCATACCAAACGAATCCTGAATTTATGAGAGAAATTACTGTAGCGAGTCACGAATCATAATTCGAACCATGACACGAATCCTCATACCAAACACCCTAATGTCCCATGATTCTTATCCTGTGATTGTGCTCCCTTTGGTTCTCGCCAAACATAGAAAGCAAATAAGTTGTGTGGATCTATTAGGCCTATTTAGGGTACTACTACTTTAATACTCCTAATAATATTTTGAACAATAAATTTTCGCATGTTCACATGACTCCTCCAATTCACCACCCGAAGGCCACGGAGTCTCTAATACAACAACTTCTATTAGGATAATTTACCACTATAATTTTGTGTCAAAAATGTTTTCTTATCCAAGCCACTATTAGGATCATTTATCAATCTTGAAGGTGAGGTAAACAAAGTATAACTAAGAGAGATCTGAATGATGAGAGTGGCCAGGTCCTATGAAGAAAATTCTTAAACGTTTTCTTCCCTGTTTGGCCAAATGTCTTGCTGTTTGGGAAGGGGTAGAGTTGCCGAGATTTTGTACTTTTTCTCAATGGATTATTGAATTGGATGCTGTCACTACAACAAAAAAGTTTTTAGCGACAAAACTTTTAGCGATATGTTTTAATAATTTAGTTAAAATTCTCAGTACGATGAAATTTTGTTGCTTATTTACGCCTTTTTAACTACGAGTTTTTATAATATCATCGCTGAAAGATAATTTCTTTTAACTACGAGTTTTTATAATATCATCGCTTAAAAAAATTTTTTTTTTTTTTTTTTTTTTTTTTTTTTTTTTTACTTTTAGTGACAACAAGTTTTTAGCAACGTTGAGATTTTTAACAATAACAAATGTCATTGTTAAAGACCATTTTTCCTTTTGTGTGTTAATGTAGCTTAGGTGGTTCGCGACCATTTTTCTAAGGAGACGTTTTTTGGTTCATAGATTAGAATCATGTGATTAGAACCATTTTTGATTTACGTGTATTTTTTGTGAGAGAAAATACTGTAACGAACCATGAACCATGATTCGAATAAGGGGATGAATCTCCCAACCAAACAACCTCTTAGTGTGTTAAGGCTTTAATCTTCTGTGAGCTAAGTCCCACATTGGTTCTGTAATAAGCCTTTAATCTTCTGTAGGCTAAGTCTCACATTGGTTGTGTAATAAGATTTTAATCTTTTGTAAGCTTATAAATAAGAGCTCAATCTATTAATATAATTCCCCAAAAATTAAAAATGTATTTAAAATAAAATTATGGTTAGGTTGTGAGAGTTTTGAGTGGTATGAAATTTGTCGAATCATGATAAATTTATAAAAAGAAATAGAGCAGGAAGAAGAACAGAACATGAATGTGTATTTACACGTAAAGTCTATTTTGTGATAAGTTTCAGTTAGGGTAGTGAATATATCTATGTTGCTGGAGTTTAGATCTTCTCTAATTGGATTTATATCGAGACATGAGATCTAAAGTCGTACGTCAGCACTATGGTCAATGACGGTTTCGGGTATCTTGATCCAGAGTACTAGAAGACATCTAAATACGTTATGTAGTTTATAAAAATTTTAAACGACATGTCACTTTCTGATTGAATTAAGTACATATTATTAATACATAATAAAAAATACTGCCATTAATTCTTTATTTATAATCACTATATTTTAAGTACTCAAATCAGTCGGAACTCTTCAACATAGAACACGATAGCCGTTCCTTAAACATCATAATTGTTTGGTCCAATAATTGCTAGTGATAACAACAAGTTCTGTCTTAGTTTCATATTAAGGTCTCTCAATGAAAAGATTTCAGACGAAAATAACTCTAATATACTTAGCAAACCTGCTTACTCATGAACTAGTTATTTTTCAATCATCAGCTCGCTAAAATCTAAATCATTTTGAGTAAGACTTGATAGTTAGGTTGAGTTAACATTCTGTGAATAAGATTTGCGGGTCTTAGTGGACATTTGGTTCATGGATTCAGAATTATGATTCAGAATCATTCTCGTTTTACGTGTATTTTTTGTGAGAAAAAAACACTGTAGAGAACTATGAATTATGATTCAGAATTATAGATGAATACAGGAAACAAACATCCCCTTAGTTCTTCTTACTTAAGTTTGAAGCCAAAGCCAGGTGTTGAGGGCCAAAACAATAGACTCTGATGGCTTATTTGCTCTCTCTCTTTTCTGAATTACATTTCTTTTTGACCTTTTTATCTATCCATTTAAAAAACCTATAATATTTCCCACTTGGTCAAGTTAATTAAGTACTAGCTCATTAATAATGCTTTCGTTTTTTTTTTTTTGATAAGAAAATACTATAATGCAAGTGCTATGGTGTAGCCGCCGCCTGGTGGGGTTAATAGATTTTAGTTTTTACATTATTAACAAAAAGCCAAAAATCTTGAATAGCTCGTACAATTGTTTATCGTTAAAGTTAGGCGAGTTTTCCATATTGATAGAATTTGATTAAAAGTCATACTTTTTTTTATCATTAAAAGTTAGGCGAGTTTCCAATAATAGATAGGAAATATATGTTGTATAGTTTTTTTTTTTAATATTCCGTTTATTTTATCGATTCGAGTTTTGTTATAGTAAAAAATTATCAGAAACAGTCATATTTAATTTTTTTACTATAATAAAAAACTCTCATATAAAGTCACATCTCAACTCGAATTGCTCTATCAAGAGGTGAGGAGTATATATATTATAACGTCTCTGAAGCAACATGTCTCTATTCTAATCCAAATATATGACTAAGATAAGTTGTGCTAGTAGGAGCTAGAGTGACCTTTTTTTCCATAGACCAAGCATGGTCAGGTATAATTATTAATCTTGAGTACAAATGCGTCATATATATTCTATTATTACTATATATGGTGCCATCGTCACTTGTGCTTAATAATGATCCAAAAAGATAAAGGAAACTTGAAATGGGGTCAACTTTGGAAAAAGAAAAACTATATAGTTACTGCAGGAGTCTTGTTTTGATTAAAGCTCTAAAATAGCTGGCAAAAACTGTTTTATTGTGGGTGTGTATATATATATATATATAGGTATTATACGTATATATATCTACACACATATTGTCTGTGTATATATTGTCTGAACTCTGATCAGAAAATGCATGTCGTGAAATGAAAAAGCTAGCTAGTTCTTTCCGATTTTTCACTTATAGACAGATATAGAGGATAGGATCTTGTTTCTTGATGTAACTAAGGGAAAAATCATCAAAGCCTTGTTATTAACATACCAATGTTAAATTGTGTAATCTAATTATTATTCTGATTAAAAACACGCAGAGGGCATCATTTAGAGAGGTTAAAAAAAATACAGACTTTAAATTGTGAATAAAAGTGAACATAGTTCTTATATCGAGTGAAAACACTAATATAAAATTTGTGTTTTCTTATTAATGTTATTCTCTATGATTTTTTTTTTTTTTTTTTTTTTTTGCTCTTAGAAGTATAAAATTGAGACATCTAATTCTTAATAAAATTGTTACAATAGACATGAATAAACTTTCCACATTAACAGTGGCAGAGGTATGTTGTAATGAGTAGGGGCTACTGCCCCCACTGATTTTTTTTTTTTTTTAATTTCAGCTGAAATTTTTTTTATTTCTCTCATTTTGCCCCACTCAAAAAAATAATTCCTTATTAGCTCCCTCTAAAATGAAGATATGACACACATATGTATTGACTAGTTTTTGAAAAGTATACTATGATATTACTATTTATTTTGGTTGATTCTAAATTTCGCTATAAATCAATAGAGGTTATCCTATTTTCCCTCTTACAAGTTAAAATAACACAAAACGTCCATTTTTCTCTAAATTTAGTATACGCTTCCACTGAATTCAAAGGCTAATTCCGCCATTGCACATTAAGATAATGACATCAAGTATATCCACTTATTAAAGGTGAGGCAAATTGAAAAAGAAAGAAAGAAACTAGTAAAGAGTCATCCACAGAGATAAGCATACATTGAATTGTTAAAAAGTATGGGCGGCCGACGACCAAGTTGATTAATAATTGACATATAACATATTAGATCTTCTTATTCTGACATTTTGTAATAGTTTCTATATAAAGAGCTGAATTGGAGGGTAACAATCACAACCCTTGAGGCTCATTGTTTTGTCATTCTTCTCCATGGCTACCATTAACAAAACTCTAATGGCTGCTGTAATGCTTCTTTTGGGATTCATTGCTGCTAATTTTGGCATTACAGGTTTCATTCTTTCTCTAATTTATAAGTATTTTCTTTTTGCTTAAACTAAGTGGCAGTTATATATAGTAATTGTGTGTGTTTGATTCGAATTATAGAAGACTAAAGGCGTTGCTTGGTATGCAGGAAAATTTACTCCTGTTTTTATGTTTGCTAATTACATGTATGTCTATTTTGACTCTTGTACATTTGTGTTTTTAAGTTACTAATTTATATAGCTAACCTGATTGATATATTACATGGCCTAGCTCAACAGAATTAATGGCATGAAAATGACCCATAAATTTCTGAATGCAGGTGCACAAGTTGGTGTTTGTTGTGGACTATTGGGCAACAACCTTCCACCAATATCAGAAGTTGTAGCTCTTTACAAGTCAAACAACATCAAGCGAATGAGAATGTACGACGCGAATCACGCGGTTCTAAACGCCCTCAAAGGCTCTAACATCGAACTCATACTCGGCGTCCCAAACTCGGAACTGCAGCGCCTTACAGACGCTTCAAGCGCAGCCTCATGGGTGCAGAGCAATGTGGTGCCATTCTGGCCAAGTGTGAGAATAAGGTACATTGCAGTTGGGAATGAAGTAAGCCCAATTCACCAAGCCTCGCTTGCTCAATCTCTCCGGCCGGCTCTTGTGAACGTTTTCAACGCGGTTAGATCGGCCGGTCTCAACGAGCAAATCAAGGTCTCAACAGCCATTGACACCACCTTGATAGGCAAGTCCTATCCCCCATCAGAGGGTGCCTTTAGGGATGATGTCAGGTGGTTTGTGGACCCCATTATAGGCCACTTGGTGTGGGCTAAAACGCCTATACTCGCCAATATCTACACTTATTTTAGCTATGTTGGCAATCCTGGAGACATCTCTCTTCCTTATGCTTTGTTCACTTCGCCGTCTATTTCGGTATGGGACAAAGGACGTGGATACCAAAACCTCTTTGATGCAATGTTGGATGCGCTCTACTCTTCTCTTGAGGGGGCTTGGGGAGGGGATTTGGATGTCGTCGTGTCGGAGAGCGGCTGGCCATCGGCAGGCGGGACCGGGGCAACGCTCGACAATGCAAGGACTTACTACACAAATCTTATTAAGCATGTCAAGGGCGGTACCCCAAAGAGGCCAAACAAGCCTATTGAGACGTATTTGTTTGCCCTGTTTAATGAGAACCAAAAGAGTCCGGAGTTGGAGAAGAATTTTGGGGTATTCTACCCTAATAAACAGCCTAAATACAATCTCAATTTTGGTGTACAAAGAAATTGGGATCTTTTGGCTGAGCACAACTCTACTACTCTTTCCATATCTAGTGATATGTAAGCTTGGAAACTCTGTTTCTTCTGCTTCCTTGCAGTGTGTTCTTATTCAATAAGAGAATCTCATACTTTCTATTTCCCATTTAATAAGGAAAACAGAATCTGTGTGTACATTATTTCATATTTTTGTGTATTCTCCTCCATGAAGATATAAGTATGTTTGTATTGCTTTATAAACTTAAAAGACATCCTTTTTTTTTTTGTACAATATTTATATCATATGGAATATTGCAGTTATAAATAGGAGCGATATTATGATCCTATACGCGAATTGTTTCTCCCGATATGACGTAATTATGTGCACTTGGTGAGGAAACGACAAGTCGTTTTACCTTTGGCAAAAAGCTCCTCCACAAACTACACGTCACTTATATAAAACAACATTGCAGGCATAAACGAGAGATCGTTTTATTTTTACCAAATAGTATGATAATTGACGCATCCTTTTACTTCCGACTAAAAGCGATATGTCGTTTATGGATAATTGTATATGAAGCGGCTTTCTCATGAAGATAAATGTCGTTTAAAACGCCATGTCTTCTATTTCGCTGTCGTTTACCTGCAAGGAAAACGTCGATTTATTCGTCCAAAAAACTTCCCCACCCAAAAAAAAAAAAATGGCATGTCGTTAATGAAACTTGGTAAAGAAAACATGTCGTTTTTGTGAGACATAAGTTTCTATGTGCATTAATTCTCTTTTTCAGACGAATTTTATAGTGAGAACGTTGAAAATATTTTTATCATATTCATCTGTTTAAAATCACAAGAACATGATATTTCCCACACCAATACATGTTAGTGGCTGCTAAAATATAAAAGAAAAAAGTCAGATTGTCCACAACCCACATGGTTTATAACTTTTTTTTTTTTTGGGGGGGACACATGGTTTATAACTTTTGAAAAAAACTATTGCTACAGTTCAGCCGCCTGGCGGCTTTTTTTTTTTTTTTTTTAAAGGAAAATGAATAAAAAAACTCACTTTATAACGACAACTACAAAAACTTCATGTGGCGAATTGTTTTTTTTTTTTTTGTTGTTTTTTTTTTTTTGTTAGATGGTTTGTCACATTATGGAAAATTGGTACTTGTATAGCTGTAGTCTTTTGCATAGGAGCGAATAATATTTGGAATATTCATTGTCAAACAAGGTTGGTGGAAATCGAGAAGGTCTTATAATCATTAGTTGTTTAAAAGTTTCGCAACTTTACAAAAATGCATAGAAGTCAGTGGGGGTTTCCGTGAAAGGTGGGGTCTAATATAGGATATTTGAAACAATGTGACTGGTCCGTTGGATTTATTAATTTGAGTTGAGATATGATATTGTGTAAAAATTTTTTACTGTAGTAAAAAGTTAAATGTGACTGTTTTTGAGAGATTTTTACTGTAGTAAAACTTGAATTCTAAACTCAAATCAGCAAAAAAAACAGGGCCGTCAATAATTAAATTCCAATCCAAAATTTATTTATATAATAGCAATAATAATAAAAGAAACACTTAGGTCTCATTCGTTTCGCGAATTTAAGTTTTTAATTTGAGCTGAAATGTGACATTTTCTGAGAGCTTTTAACTGTAAAAACCTAAAATTGAAAACTCGAATCAGTAAAATGAACAAGGCTTTAGAGTGCGTTTGGTTAGTGTATTCGTGTCATGATTTGAATCATGGTTCGTGATTCGCTACAGTATTTTTTCTTACAAAAAACACACATAAATAAAAAATAATTCTGAAACATGATTCTGAATTTATGAACCAAACATTCACTTAGATTCTTTGTTTTATGATATGATATGACGTCTTTTAACTTTTGTGGTAGGCCCAAGCTTAAAGCATACTTATGAATTCCAAACATGTATAATATTTAAGAGCCCATTCGCTGATTAGAGTTTTTAATTCGAGTTGAGATGTGACTTTATGTGAGAGTTTTTTACTGTAGTAAAAAAGTTAAATGTGACTGTTTGTAAAAATTTTTTTACTGTAACAAAACTCAAATTTTAAACTCAAATCAGCAAAATGAACGGGTCTTAAGTTTCTTTTCCTTTTGCATTTCATATGTTGTTGCTTGCTAGAATTGAACCAAGCTTTGTTTTTACCTTACTTGCTAGAATTGAACCAAGCATTTCATATATATTACGTGCCTCATTAACTAGTATATTAATGAGGTAGAATAACCATCATATTTCTATATATAAACGGCCTAGGTGTATGTGCAAAACACAATGCTCTAAGCTGATTGCTTTTGTTGTTCTTCTGTAATATACATGTCTACCATTAACAATTCTCTAATGGCTGCTACTTTGTTTCTTGTAGGACTAATAATTACAAATATTGGCATTTCAGGTCTCTCTCTTTTTCTCTTTTTTTTGCCAAGTTGTTGTGTGGGGATTTATAAGAATTTCGTTTTAGCGTAATTGATATATATGCATTAAGTTTCACGTTATAGGTCTAGAGTAAATAAATTTAGGAGTAATTTGCACAAATAGTCCTAAACTTTTTTAAAAGGTGACAGTTTGGTCCATAATCTTATTTTAACAAATCGACCCCCAACTTATTTAAAAAGATGTAATCTCGTCATTTCTGTTAAATTTTTAACAGAATTAATTATGTACAATGCATGTGATCTTGTTAAAGAGAATATTTTAGTAAAATACTAAGGCAAGCTCTCATTCTCTCTCTTTCTCTCTCTCATCTCTCACTCTCTCTCTCTCATTGAGCTCATCCTCGGCGTCCCGAATTCGGACCTTCAAAGCCTGACGGACCCTGCAAATGCAACCTCATCAGTGCAAAGAAACGTGGTGAGCTTCTGGCCAAATGTGAAATTCAGGCATTGTTACAAATTTGTATCTTGAATAGAAAATTGAAAGATGTCCACATTTCTTTAAGGAAACGTCTTACAATTGTGTTTTCAAGAAACTCAAACATTCAAAAAGGTATGGGTCGTTACAAATATATAGAGAAGCACTGATAAGGCTTTTTCGAGCCATTTTTAGGAGAGAAAAAAAATACCAAAAAAATATATTTTATTTTGTTTTAATTTAGCATTTTATTTTACTTTAATAAGAGAAACTCTTGTTTCCTTCCCTTTGTTGGTGGGGCATCCGAATATGCATGGTTTCAAGTGTAATAAGACCATGTGTTTGTGTACTCTTTGTTATGCAGATCATATTAACAAATAATGTTTACAATATTGTGATCTTATGTTGCACATGCAAAGGGGTATTTAAGAAAATGATAAGAAACGTAACATAGTTTTTGACCATATTTTAATTACCCATTGTCTTAAAGATGTTAGGAAATAATGTTTACATTACTATTTCTACAAAATAATAATAATTTTTACATTATTATCATTATCTCACGTCCCAAATGTGAAGTAAAAGAATAGATTACAAAAATATTGTGGCTGCTGGGATTCGAGCCCAGGTCTCCACGGCCACAACGTGGAATTCTCACCACTAAACTACAGCCACTTCGTCGTCTCATATCGCGGATGTTATTTATTTACCCTTTTTCTAGAAAGCAAACTCACCGAAAAAAGTACATCGTTTTGTTTCAAATGGAATCCACATCGCTTTAATCTTGCAACCATGTCTTAGGATTTTGATTTACTCATTACATGACAAATTTGTTACAAAAAAGCATTGTTAAATGTGAGGACATCGATGATCATTAGCGGGTGTAATGTAAATATAATCACCCTAAGATAAATGGCTATTACAATAGCCATGACCTTGAAAAAAACATATTAAGTGTAACGTGACACAAATTCACCATAGCAATACATAGAACATTTTTTTTTTTTAATTTTCTGTTATATACCTTTTCTTTTAGCTTGCCACAACTTCACCATAAAACTTGTACATATACAGGACAAGCATATATAAGCATATATGTCTTAAGCTTAAAAAAAAAAATAATAATAAAAATTAAAAAAAAAAACTGTAACACCTTCTGATAGATAGGAAAATAACACATATATATATATATATATAGATATACACACACATATGTGTGTGACTTAAGCTTAAAACAAAGATTTTAATTCAGTGGTGTTGAGTATCACCACGGCTCATGTTCCAAAACTCAATCTCATGCTCAAGAACACGCAAGAAAACCACTTCAGCTTTCTTGAGCACATCTTCATAATCATCTGAGGCCTTCTTTAGGCGCCTCTCAGCAATGTTCTTGAGAGAAGAACAATACTTTCCAAAGGCCTCATTGCCCCACCTTTGACACGTGTCCTCCAGTTCTGGTGGGGTCCTTGTCCCTTCTTCCAAGCACAAGGCAAAGCTCTCTTGGTACACTGCTTCTATGGCCCAGTAAGCAGTCAGTGCCACTGTGTATTCTACTTCCGGGCCCATTAAGTTCTCTAGAAATCTGCCAAAGAAGAAGTCATGCTTAAATAGAGAAAAGGTGATCAAATAGTAGTGTTTAGTTATATCTAGTTCATTTCAAACACCGAGAGTTTAAAATTTGAATTTATTACAGTAACAGTCACATTTAATTTTTTTGTTATAATAAAAAGCTCTCGTATCTTAACTTGAATTAAAAACTCAATCTCAATTCGAATCAGCAAACTAAACAGAGTTTTAGTGGATTTTCAATAAAACTCCACAGTGGTTCTTTTGACTTTCAATGATATCAGCAAGTTAGTGGTACTTTTACGCTTCTTACATTTGTGCCTCCTGATTTTCTACACAAAAGTACATGAAATTTTTTTTTCTTTGCAATGCAGTCCTTGAATTTTAAAGAAACATAACAATTTACTCCAATCACAAATGGAGGTTAGATTTTAGACTGAATAACTAGTCCTTGAACTGAAAATACCTTTTTTTTTTTTTTTTCCTCCCCTTCATTCAGAAAGGAAAATTGATCATAGGAATTCTCACTACAAGTCTTAAAGTCTAAACAATAAAACTTCATAGTGGTTCTTTGAAGTTTATTCATACACTTTTCAAAAAACTTGCCAAACTATTGATTAAGGCATTGAGAGGAGGGATTTTTAAACAATATGGTATCAAAATTAGAGGTCATCTTCCTTCGAATTGAACGACTAGAGCACAGTGCTAAAGCAACAAGGAAGACCAAAGTACACCAAAATCCTAAGTAAACCTCTCAAAATTAATAAAATAAAATCAGAAAAATCCAACTTACAACAGAAAATACAGATAAATGTGTGTCTCAATTAGCTGCAAATAATTCCACAATTAAAAGAAGAAACAGAAAAAAGGTTGATCAAAACTTGCATGATTAGAGAAAACAAGATAGAAAATTACCTGCAATATTCCTGGTTTGGTTTTTGAGGAACAAGCATTTCAGAGAGATGAACACCCCACTTGTTGGCTTCTTTCTTGAACCAATCAAGTTCATCATTCAAAGCAGCCATGCCTCTCAATATGGTGTCCACATCACTGCTATCATCAGACTCCTTCCAAGCCTTCACTATCAAACTCCCCACAAATGGAACAAGCGCCCTCACAAATATGCAATCCTGTCCCTGCATTTTTTCCATTTTTCCAATTCCCACCTCAATTTCATTGATAATATGATCATAACAAAACAACAGTATTGCTTTTCCTCAACTGGGTCCTCCATGGCCCACAATAACGCTAAAAAAAAAAAATATATATATATATTTTTGTGCTAATTCAATGTATTGAAACTTATATTTTCAACAGTAGGAGTCTTAAAATAAATATGGCAAAAACCCCACTTTGAGAAAAAAAAAAAAAAAAAAATTACACCACAAAAATTTACAGGCGGTGCACTAAGAATTCTCCATCTTTTTTATAGTATAAATACTCTACTATTACTACGAAATCTGAACTACTAGAACTTTATTAAGTTATGGCGAATTTATTTATTTTCTAACTTTCCAATGTAATGCTCAAGTGATGACATTTATTCCAAAAAAGAAAAGTTTACCAGCCAAAATAAATAACAAATAACCAAAAAACAATGTTAAAAGTGTTTGTTTGTTTTTTTTTACCAGCCACCGCTTGAAGGCGGAGGGATGGATGGTGCCATCTGAAATGCTGAGAATCATGGGGTGTCTGGTGGCCCCCACCCAGAGCATACGGTGCTTGTTCTTCCACGTGTCGACTACTCCCTCCTTCTGCGCCCCGTTCTGCCCTTTATCCTCCATTCTCACTCTCTCTTTTTTTTTTTTTTCTAATCTCTGTATTTTCTTTGTTTCGGAGTTTCGTATAGGAAAGAGTAATGTTTCAGTTTTGACCCATTATTTGACTTTTCATGGAACACACGTTGGGACTTGGGATCCACCGCAAGGCCACTTGTGGTTGTGGGACTCTGACAATTAGGCTCCGTTCATTTCGCAGATTTTAGTTTAGAATTTGAGTTTTATTATAATAAAAAATTTTTAAAAATAATCACATTTAACTTTTTTATTACAGTAAAAAATTTTCACACAAAATCACGTCTCAACTCAAATTATAAACTCAAATCAACGAAATGAACAGATCCTTACCGTCGTTTTAAACATGGTCAGCTGGTTAGGAAGTGGTGACGTGTGACGGTATGAGTCTCTGAGGATCTCAACTGGGCCCAACACGTGGAAGGTAGGCCCAAATTAGTTGGGCTGGTCTTTTTTAAAATTTTTTCCCCCCCCTCAAAACCGACATGTCGATGCTTAGTTTTAAGGATAAGATCATCTTGCTGCCATACATATTGATATATCTTTATCTTTTTAATAATATTAAAATATAATTTTAATTTTTAGAAAAATATTTTTTTAATACTTTAAGACTAATTTTTAAAAATACAAAATTCAAATTATCATTTTTATTAATTAATAGAAATTATAACTTTAAAAATATTTTTATGAAAAATATTTTAAATTGATTTTGATTGTTTAATTATAAATGTTTTAAAGTATTTTCAGATTTTTTTTAAACTACTAATTTATTATTAATTATTGAAAATAATATAATTGACATTTTATATCTTAAAAATCAATTACAGGTACTAAAAAATCATTTCTTTTTAACTGTGATGACCAAGAAAAGCAAAAAAAAAACTACTAGTTAGTAAGCATTTGAATCCAATCATAGAGTCTTCTGTTTCTGAGACAATTTTTAGACTATCTTGGAGGTACTAAAAATGAAACACATGGTGAGAAGATTGAAACTAAAAGGGTAATAATGTCAATGTGAAATTTATGATCTTATATTGTCAACATTTTCATGGGTTCACATGATCTAGCACTCTTTACAATTTATTAACTTAAATTGTCAATGTGATTATGTAAAATTTACTCGCCTTAGACATAATGCCTCGAACCCTATACCCTGAGACGGTTGTTTTGGGGGAGGGCAAGTTAAAATAAGTCTAACCTCCCATCTTATTTTCTCACGAGAAAAATGAGGAAAACCTCATCATCAATCACCTCATATTGTTCGGGTTATCAGATTTGCTCGAGTAATCGTCATGCCATACGTGGAAGAAAAAAAAGAGAATTTACATCCGAAAAAGAGCCCAACCTCACGCCCAACTTTTTCACGTGAGGAAAAAGGAAATCACCAACTCTGTCACGTGAGAAATAAGGAAATCACCACATCAGCAATCCCACAAGATGTGGATTACCAACGAGGGAAATAAAAAAGCCACCCCCCGTCAACGATCCCACGACATGTGGATTACCAACAAAGAAAGCAAGAGGTCATGTCCGGAGGGAAACAAGAAAAGCGGAAGTGGTACACGTGGGTTGGACGGTTACACCGACGAATGAACGGTTACTTAAGGAAGTCTCCTATAAATAGGAGAGGGAGGAGACGAAGAGGGGGTTCGAGACTCTAGCTCCTCCACCATACTTCACATTTTTCTTGTTGATCCTGAATGTCGGGAGAGAATGTAATGGGGAGTTTGAGTGTGTAAACCAAGAAATTCAATGAAAAACTCAACAACCATAATGGACGTAGGCCACATTAAGCCGACCTACTCTAAATTTTTGTATCTCCTTTTCGCTTTATTCTTTATTTCATTTGTTTATAGATGTTCGATCTTTTTGAATCGGATCTCAATCTAAAGATTCGGTTCCTTTGATGTTGGCCGATTTTCACCGTCAACACACTTGAAACTCCTCTTGCTTAAAATTACTAGCAAAGATCACATTCCTAATCAAACCATGAAAGCCGAAGCTAATATTTCTTCATCATGGGATCACACAAAAGTTTGGAGCTGAACCCAAGAAAGAATAAGTTATATTAATATTGGAAGGATTTCCAAACAGAAAGAGATTGAATTGGTGTACCCTTCCATAGAAAGATTAAGCAATTCCCATTCACATCAAGTGTGCAAGAATCCTCACAAGAAAATTTCTTGAGTATGAGCTCCACTTGGTACAAGGATGAAGGGCTCAGCTCAACATCCTCCAATCCATAGCGGGTGAAAAACGCCCTCCAAACATCTATCGACACGTTTCGGATCTTCCTTTCCTTCCCCTCAGCAGCCACAGTATTCCTAATTCCTTCTCCAAAGTAGAGTGATTCAGCAGCCATTCTATTCCGACAATCTCTCTTCATGAAAGTCTCAAGGCAGTCGAAGTATGCACCGTAGAAGAAAAGCGCTTCAATGAAGCGGTTCGCGAAGGACGGCGAGTTCATGTTTGCCTCAACCTCAGTGACAACCATTACACATGGATTTAAGCTTCTCATCACTCTCATTGCGGACTCTAGTTGATCCGGCAGTGCAAGCATGCTTCTGAATAAGAAATAAGAGTAACAAATCACTTTTTCATCGAAATCGAGCTCGAAAAGTTCTTGTTTGAGATGTGTCATGTCTGAGACCATAACAATCTTGAAAGAGAGAGGAATATTCAAGGTTTGAGCAAAGCTCAACAACCTCTCACCTGTCTCCTCAATCACATGTTTTTGTGTGGTTCCAAGAGCAGTGATCTTGAGGAGCTCTAGAGGAGATTCATGGCAAGAGGCAAGAGCTTGCATCAAGACAGTCCATTGTAGACCACTCCTAATTGCAAAATCAATTATGTGAATCTTCTTTGCTCCTTCAACACTCTCCACAATGGCCTGGATTCCAGCAAATATGGACAGCTGAGAGAAAGGGATCGTCTCGTGAAATGCATGATGCGTCGCGTTTAGTCTCATCATTGCGACGTCGGGATCAAACAACTGCTCTTTCCCCAATCCCTTTGTTTTGCTCCTTCCTGTTTCTTTGTCAATCCTTCCCCTGAGAGCTTCACAGAAATAGTACACTACTCTTTGGACTGGATTGCCTGTGGTGGAACACAGCTGATCGCATTGGTTGAGCAACTTTCCCGCGCGTTCGAACTGTTGGCACCCCACTTTCTCGGCACAAGCAAGGAGAAGCTCCACAAGCTCAACATCTTTGGTATCTTCATTGGAAAGTCCGCACAAGGACCGTTCAAATGGATGGTTATTTGCCTGCTGGAATCCAATCTAATTCAATCAGTGTCTTACTTGGCTAATTTTCAATTTAAAAAATCTAATTCATTCTACTCCATTGAATGTGAGCATTAACAGAGGAAAGGCAAAGCAAACTAAATATATTAAAAAAAATAAATAAATAAAGCATATGTTTTAAACCTGGACAAATATGTTTTCAACACTCTTTTATGAATGGATTTTTCAATGAAAAACCGAAATTGATTTCATTGGTATTTAATTAATTCAATATAGACTGGATATGGTTATCCAACACCATACCTCTAAGGAAGAGGACTGAATGAACCTTGCACCGGCAATCTTCATGATCTCAACACATGATAGTCTCTTGTCCCCAACCTCACCACATGTTGAGTCATTGCTTGGCTCCATAACTCTTCTTTCCCTCTTCAACCGCCTTAATCCGCCGCTATAGTTTCTCAAGAGCTCAAGAGAAGCCAAAGGAAATGGGAACTTGTTCTCCTTCTTGGATTCACCAATACCTGATATCACAGATGGGATTTCATCTTCACCAAGTTTTGCAATCTCCTCCAGGCATTTGTCAAGTGGTGGCGAGGCTACGTTGAACCGAGCATCGTTAAGTAGACCAAACTCTGAATATTTCTCTTCGTGTAGTTGATACTTGGAGAAAAGAAACTCTTCTGCTGAATAGTCATCTTGGAGAAAGCCAAATTCAGGAGAGAGGTAACAAGCATTCGTCGAGTCCCACAAGTTTTCTCCACAAAAACCAACTCGGTACTCGATGTTGTCTTCTTCCATACTCCCAGAAGATTTGTCATTAGAGCCAAGTTTATCCTCAACTCCAGAAGAACTTAACTTCCCAGAAGAGATCATGGCCAATTTCTTCACTGAAAAAATGGTCAATTCATGTTTCTACTCTTTCAATTGGAACTAGTAAAAGCAATTCTGAACAAGAAAATTTAGAACTTTCTTAATGTAAGTTTCTTATATGTGACAATGACTTTCCAGTTACATTAATAGGCATTTGACCAAGTCTTCAGACCGTGACCTCAAGCATAGTAACATTGATATAAGCAAGGTGGCCTGCATTTTCACAAAATTATATTTTAGATGACAGCATATTAATTATTATATATGGTGCCAAAAAAAAAAAGAATTAGGATACAATAATTATTTATTGAATCAAACAAGAACAAGAAACAAACCAATGCATTAAGTTGAAATAATTTGTTGAAGAAATTAATGTTTAAAGAGATGTTTTCTATGAACTTGTTTCAAGAAAGATTCAAAAATTAAAAGAAGACAAAAGGTTAGTTTCAATGAGGAACAAGGACAATGTGACAAACAAGATATATTGTGGAATATACTTAAGTGGAATACCTTGTTGGACTAAAGTATATAATTGCCACCCATTTGTCCCGTCCAAGTAATTTTACATAATCTGATATGCAAACAAGAGATTTATGAAGCACTTCCATATTTACAAATTTGGGTTAATGAATTCTACTCTTATTAAAGACTTTCATAAACAAAGTGAAAGATCTGTGTCTAATGCAATTGTTTCAATACTTGTTGCCACAATTACTTAGCAAACCTGGTTTGAATCATTTTCTTGAATTTTGTTGCCACAAACTAAAATCCTAACAAAAACCAATATTTGTGGTAAATAATTAAAACATGAAATTAGGAACGAACGATAACATCTATTTGTAATAAATGAGGAATAATTTATTTGAGATTGAATGCTATTTTCAACTACTTTAAGAGGCTTCTGCTATACTTGCTCATATTGTGGTTGGTAATCATGTTATTGGATTAATTGTAAGTTTTCTTGGTTTATTCTTGTTTGTTTGTACTTTGTTTGTCTTAAGTTTCCTGTTTTTTCTGTTTGCTAGAGATAGTCTCTCCCATTCAAATAAATGTATACACAAAGAAAAGAAGGAAAAAAGAAAAAAAAAATCCTTTGATAATCATGTTGAACAAATGGAACTTGAAATCAGAAACCAGACATAACAATACGATCTGTTGGTAATTAATGATTTCAACAAAAAAAAAAAAAAAAAAAAAAACTTGGAGATGAACTAGAAAGAGAATAAATGCACTAGAAACTGAAATCTAAATTCAACTACTTTCTATTGGTGGTATTAAGGATGTGTTTGGTAATAGAGAAAAGAATATATAGGAAGGAGGGAAAAGTATAGAATCTAGGTGGTATTAAGATCCATCCACTGATCCTCCCACTCCCATCCTTCCTACTGCTTTTCCCTCCTACCAAACTCAGCCTAAAGGTATTTCCAAGCAGATAGAGAACTAAGCGGGGTGCCCTTCCACCCCATCATAAGGCATTTCCCACTCATATCAAGTGTGCAAGAACTCCCACATGGGAAATTCTTCAAGGCCATCTTTGCTTGTTGTATGGATGATGGGCTCAACTCTAGCTCCTCCATTCCAAACCTGGCAAAGAAAGCTCTCCACACATGGATTTTCACATGCCGAATCTTTCTCTCCTCTCCCTCGGCCGCCACGAGGTTACTGATTGATCGACCGCAATAGAGTGACTCGAATATCAACCTATTTGTGTCATCATGTTTCAGGGAAGCCTCAAGACAATCAAAGAAAGTTCCATAGAAGAAAAGGGCTTCAATGAAACGGTTCACAAAGGCCGGACAATTGTGGTTTGCCTCAACTTCATTCACAACCATGACACAAGGATTGAGGCTCCTAATCACCCTCATTAGAGACTCTAATTGAGTTGGCTGTGAAATCAAACTTCTCAATCCATAAGAAGAGTAGACAGCGAGAGTTTCCTCAGTGTCCAACTCGAAAAGGTCTTCTTTGAGGCTCAACACGTCTTCCATCATAACTACCTTGAAAGAAAAAGGTATCTTCATGTTAGACGCAAAGTTTTCCAACCACCTCCCTGCCTCCTCAATGACATGTCTTGGAGCTGTTGTGCCTGCAATAGCTGTTATCTTGAGAAGCTCAATGGGGTTTTCGCGTCGTGATGCGAGAACTTCCATTACGGCAGTCCATTGCATGCCAAACGCGATCCTGAGATCGATCACATGAACCTTCTTTGCTTCACCAATGCTTTCCACTATGGCCTGCACTGCGGCAACTTTTTCCGCTCGGAAGAGAGGTTGTCCTTGGTGTAGCGCGATAGTAGGCATGCAGGGAACCAAGCTTGTATTATCGATATCAAACAATTTGTGACTTTTTCCAAGCCCCTTCGATGATACTCCTCCAATCCTTCCTGTTTCTCTATCAATCTTTTCCTTAAGACCCTCACAGAAATAGTAAACCACCCTTTGAACCGGATTCCCTGTGTTGGAAGACAAGTGATCACAAAGATTGACTAACCGGCTTGCACTTTCATATTGTTGACTCTCCACTTTCTCAGCCGAAGCAAGAAGCAACTCCACAAGCTCAACATCTTTGATCTCTTCATTGGAAAGGCCAGAAAAGGACCACTCAAAAGGATGGTTATAATTCTCCTGCTGAGAATAGGACTGAATGAACCTTGCACCAGCAATCCTCAAGATTTCTTCGGTCGAAAACTTCCTATCTGCAGCCACAACCTCAGTGAAACTATTGCTATGATTTCCGTGGTTGATTGGTTCAATGATTCTTTGACCCTTCAATCTCTTAAACCCACTTCCATAACTGTTTAATAGCTCAAGAGCAGCCAAAGAGAATGGATATTCCTTACTCTTCTTTACTCCAACATGTTGGGCAGCATTTGGGTTTGTTTCATCACCAATCTTTGTTGATATCTCCTCTAGACATGCTTCAAGTGATGGTGGGCCCACATCATATTCAGGATCACCAAGCATTTCATGGACTGAATTTGATTGTTGGTGTTGATCTTGTGAGTGATATTTGGAGCTAAAGAACTCTCCTGCCAAGTTTTCATCTTGATTGTAGCCATAGTCAAAGGAAAAGGAAGGATTAACCCCGAAGTCACCCCAATCTTCATCTCCATAGAAATGAACTTGGTTATTGTTCATTTCTTCCATGGTATGAATAGAACTGATTTGTGGGTCCTGAATTTCTTGAAAATTGAAGTCCTCTGAGGAGAACATGGAATTCTGTAGGTCAGAATTGAAACTCATTTTTCTGGGCTTTATTTTTCTTCCAAATAAATTATGGTGAACATATAGAAAATTACCAACTCTCTAGCTATTTTATACCATTTGGAGTATGGACAAAGGACTAAATCCAATCTCTCAACTGACCAGTGATATTGATGTGTTGATATTGTCAAGTTGGCCTAATCCATTCAAGTTATTTATATTAAAGCCCACGTGTAACAACTGTTTTTACTATATTGTTTTCAAATAAAAACCAGAACTCTCTTGTGATCAAAAGCACTAATCAGGTTTAAATTATTTGTTATGTTAATTTTTTAGACGATAACTCCTAAGAATTCCATTCAAGAAGATGAGGACAAAATAGTTGTTTAGAGGACAAAATAGTTGTTTAGTGAACAACAAGGATAATGAGACGGACAAAATGTGTAGAATATACTTCAATAGAAGCATTGTTGGATTAAAATGATTCCATGTTTGTCTCAATTTTAACCATTACCCCTTAATTTTGACACCATAGTATGTAAAATGCACAGTTAACATAAGTTAGATGTGATTATTTTGCCAATTTCACTTTGTTGGATAGACACTCTAGCAACTTTCTCATATATTTTTGATGAAATTACCTTACAAAGGAGGAGAAAAACATAATTGGGTAATAGTTACGCATAAGTTTTTTATTCGATCAAATTTTTGCAAGTCTAATACTAAACCATTTGGTATATAAATTTGGCAAACAAGTTGGTACCAAATTATATAAAGCACCAAAATTTTGTCAGAATCAAATAATCAAACCTACATAAACCAAAAAAGGGTACGGTCAAAACGGCATCACTTGGGCAAACAGATTTTTCTTTCCAAAGAGATGTATACAAACAAGGAAGAAAGATGAAAATAGGCCAAGATTTGAGATGAATTAAAATTAATAGGCTAATATTTTACATAAGTTAATAAATTAACTAAATTATTATTTTTGTCCATAACTTGTCTGGTTATGAACCATAACTTGACAAGTTATTATCCATAATTCACGGTTTTTATCCATAATTTGTCTGGTTATGAACTATAACTTGACAAGTTTGTCTATAACTTATCTGATTATGAACCATAACTTGACAAGTTATGGCCTATTAATTTCTATAACTAAAAATTGACCTATATACTTTCTTAACCTTTTCATACTGGCCTATTTTCTACTATTTCTGTACAAACAATTACTTAATTTTATGTTGGCCGTTATTGGTTGCTGATATTCATTTGTTTTTAAGCCTTTTGTACCATTTTTTTGGTTTTGTTGTTTGTCCTTTTTTTTTTCTTTGCCTTGATTCACTGGATGTGTTGTTTTTGCTTCATTGAATTTATGGTTTTTCTTCTGGTGCTAATAAATAAATAAATCTTTTTCCATCAGAATGAACTATAAATAATTTTAAAAAAAGGGCTATAAAACGACATATCATATCAAGTCGCAGGCGGCAGCAAAATTTAAAACAAAAACGACATGCTGTTTATGCCAACATACACGACAGGAGGAAACTTTTAGACTAAACATTGTTTTGATTCTGTACTTAATATACAGAGGACTTTTTAAAAAAGATGTGTCGTTTGACTATATAAACGACGCTAGCTTGTCAACGACGTGACTTGTTGGTGTCCTTCATAAATGATACCACACTATTAAATACCATAACATGCCGTTTCGAAGAAACGACATTAAACTTTAGAATAGAAACATTACGCCGTCTCTACTTTCAACAAATACATGTCCTTCAACAAGAGTTTACTTCCAACTATAATCAGCATATTACAGCAAACTTTTGACATAAAACGACATGTCGGTTTATGCTAAACAAACGACATATACGACATGACGTTTTCCGTTTAAGGGACAGCAAACTCCAGACTTTAAGCAACATGTTTTAATTACATGAAGACAACCAAAGTAAGAACTTCAAACTTCCATCTAAATTATTTTACAGGCGAAATCAAGGTACCATTAAAAAAAAAATTGAGAATCATGGTCGACAGCTTGACCATGAATCAGAAATCTAAAGCTAATATTTGTTGATAAATATGATTTATCAAAAATAACTTGGACCTGAATCTAGGAAAATAGTGTACATAAGATTGAAATAAACCTTCACCAGCAAGTAAATTGTTGCTAAAGGAACTTCCAAACAGAAAGAGATTGAATTGGTGAACCCTTCCACCCCATTAATAGGCATTTTCCATCCATATCAAATGTGCAAGAACTCCCAAATGGAAAATTATTTGTCACCAACTTTGCTTGGTATGTAGATGATAGGCTCAATTCTAGCTCCTCCATTCCACACCTCTCAAAAAACGCCCTCCAAACATCAATCTTCACATGCCGAATTTTCCTTTCTTCTCTCTCAAAAGCTACAATGTTCCTCATTGCCTCAAAACAATACAATTCTTCAAATATCAATCTATTTGGCTCATCCCTTTCCATGAAAGCCTCTACACAATCAAAAAATGTCCCAAAGAAGAAAAGGACTTCAATGAAACGGTTCACGAAGACCGGGGAATTGTGATTTGCCTCAACTTCGGTCACAACCATGACACATGGATGTAGTCCCCTAATCACCCTCATTAGAGACTCTAATTGAGTTGGTTGTGCAATCATGCCACTCAATGTAAAAGAAGAGTAGACTGCAATCGTTTCATCGGCGTCCAATTCAAAAAGATCTTCCTTGAGGTCTGACATGTTTGGTACCATAACTATCTTGAAAGAAAATGGAATGTTCATAGTAGAGGCAAAATTAGACAACCACTTACCTGTTTCCTCAATAGCATGTTTTGAACTAGTTACAATCGCTGTTATCTTGAGAAGTTCGAGCTGGCAATCGTGGCGAGACACAAGAGCTTGCATCAAGGCTGTCCACTGAACACCATTCCCTATTCGAATATCAATCACATGAACCTTCTTTGCTTCACCAACCTTTTCTACAATGGCTTGGATTCCAGCAAACTTTTCTGCTTGAGAGAAAGGAAGTCCTTTATGAAACGCAAGCTTAGGGGCATCTGGAACCACCAATGCTTTGTTCACATCGAATGATCGGTGATTTTTCCCCTTACCCTTCCACGCAATCTCTCCTGTTTCCTTACCAATCTTTTCCTTAAGAGCCTCACATAAATAGTAAACCACCCTTTGAACTGGATTCCCTGTGTTTGAAGACAAGTGACCACACAAGTTGAGAAATCTTCTTGCACTTTCATACTGTTGGTTCTCCACTTTCTCAGCTGAAGCCAGAAGCAATTCAACAAGCTCAACATTTTTGGTCTCTTCATAGGAAAGGCCAGAGAAGGAAGCTTGAAAAGGATGGCTTGTTGCCTGCTGGGACGAGTATTGTATGAATCTTTCTCCGGCAATTCTCAAGATCTCTTCGGTTGATAGTTTTCGGTCTGCAGCCACCTCATTGAGTGTTGTTATGTCATTGTTTGCCTCGACAATTCTTCTCCCCGTTAATCGCTTAAACCGGTTTCCATGGTTTTTCAATATCTCAAAAGCAGCTAAAGAAAATGGATACTCCTTCTTGACCCCAATATCATGCTTTGTGCTCTCCTCTGTTAATGCTTGATGTGGCGGTGAAACTGCATCATATTGAGGATCATAAACCATGCGATCGTCTTGAAATCCATCGAAAGCGAATTCCATCGACCTTTGATGCTCATCAGTATGACCAAGAAGATCTTGAATTTCTTCAAAAGTGAAATCCTGCATAGAGAAAATAGAATTTTGCTGCTCAAAATGAAAATTCATTGGCTTAAGCTCTATTATTGTCTTCCTAGAGAAGTTACAAAGTCTTATAATAACAAGAAACTCTGGTTATAAGCACATCAAACCACAATATTTTTTTATTTTTATATTTTATTCGAAAATCCAAAGTTCATTGTCATGACCAACTCTCCCATTTTGTCCTGATTAGACAAAGTCCAAGCCCATCAAAGTTCCTTGTTGATGGTAACAAGATGACTTGTTTCATGAAAATAAATGTCGTTTATTTATATGCAAGCAATTTGGATACCAAGGCTCGACAACATTTGTTTTTAGCGCGGAGCATTACATGGAGCTTTCGTAAGATTTCAAACAAAACTGGAATTTTATAATATTCAGAAGCTCAAATCAAGATTGTAATAAGCTTTTGTTCAATCTGTCAAATGATTTACCAAAGAAGCTTAGATAATAGAATGGACAAAAACTTAGATAATATATATATATATATGTATGTATGTATGTATGTATATAGAAGCTTTGGAAACGAGAAAAGCAGCAAATTTTTGCATGGATGTTTTACTTTTTACTCTCCATCGTTCCTTTGCCAATTCCACTTAGCAAATGTCATACCATCAAGCTAGAGATTGAAAGTCGTTTCTCCAGCAGTTTATTCATGTGAAATACTGATGTTGGAAACGACAATGTCATTTTCCATGTGTATACGTATATGTATGTATGTATATATGTATGTGGTATACAAACCAACGACAACAAAATGTAAACAATGAACGACACGTCATTATTATGCATGAAAACATCACGTCGTTTTATTGCAATGAAGACGTTTTCATTACAATAAAAGACAACACACTCTGTATTGTAACAAGACGTCCTTTTACAGAATGCAGCAAACGCCTTAAACCATCAACGACAGCAAACAAACCGATAACAAACTCTCTGGTGTAAACAAGATTGTTTCGTTTCGACCACCAGGAATTGATGTTTGGAAATTTCCACAAACAAAGATGGCGTTTTATACAATGCAGCAGACGCCTAAACTATCAACGACCTGTTGTTATTTACATTTTTTGCTGAAACGACCGTGAAACTACAAACTTAAAAGTTAAAACGAATGCTTTTCATCCGTTCGGTTTTAGTGGTATCCCATTTCCAAATTACCAATTCTTAAAAAAAACAAACAAACAAAAAAAAGGATAAAAAACTTTTTCCATAAAAATGAAAAGAAAAATAAAGAAAAAGGTGTGTGGTGTTCCAAATTGTAAAGTAGAATGTGAGTGTGGTGGTTTTAGTGATTAATTAATAGGACAAATTTTATAAATTCTTCGTGACTTTCTCACTTGTGTTAATATGTTTCATGAATTTCAAAATATGCATATTGTGTTAATATGTCCAATGAGATTAATTTCGTTAAGTTTTTTAACAGAAATACTTATAAATGCCAATTGAACTATGTCACTTGTGTCAATATCACCAATCTTTTCTCCTCCATCTTAATTCTATCCCTTTTTTAGACGAAAATATTGATATAACCATTAAATTACTAATTATTTATAATATTTTTGATTTATTGAATACCTTCTCCTCTAAAAATGTTAGTTAAACACCAATTTTCAAAATATTAGTTAATTACAGACAATGAAGAGAGAAAAATGAGGAGAAAATCTGCACTTCTATTTAGGTGAAATACCTTCTCCTCTAAAAATATTAGTTAAACACCAATTCTCAAAACATTAGTTGATTACAGACAATAAAGAGGGAAAAATGAGGAGCAAATATGTATAATATAATCAATTTTATGAGTTTTTTTCTTAATATTTCACCTAAATAGAAGTGTTTGACATAAAACATGTTCATGCTTTATACATATATAGCATTGCTAAATCTAAATGCGCTCAGGTAATTTATTATATTGTACATTTTAAAAAAAAAAATCAACACAAACCTTAAGAAACACATTAACTTAACAAACTTTAATGGTCACATATCATAGATAATTAATAATATAATGGTCATTTCAATATTTTTGTTAAAAAGCTGATAGAATCAAGATGAAGAGAGAAAAGTTAGAGACATATCATAGTTGGGGAGTAAAACATGTACATTTTAAAGTTCATGTGGTATATAAATATAAGTGATAAAATTCAGAGGATATTTATAAGTATTTCTGTTAAAAAACTTAACGGAATTAACCTCAAAGACATGTTGACACATGTGATAAATTTCATGAAGAATTTATAAAATTTGTCCTTAATAATAATTGGACTGTGGGGGTGGCTTTGCTAATCATTAAGACTGTGGGGGTGTTAATAAAAACAAATCAGCGTCCCAGTTTCATCCAATAAACCATCGACACGTAAGCCTCTACGCACCAGATTGACGTGTCGGCACGATAGACGACGTCGTTGACTGCACTTGAACAAACAAACAGCTCCAAATTGTCCCTTAAACCAACGAATCTATCACCCACCCTCTCCCTCTTTCCTCTCTCTCTCTCTCTCTCTAGATACATAATCACAAATCGGACGGCGGCGGAGCCATGGCGGAGGACAAGTACAACCTCAAGAACCCGGCGGTGAAGAGGATTCTTCAAGAAATCAAGGAGATGCAGTCGAATTCCTCCGACGATTTCATGAGCTTGCCTCTCGAGGTTTCATTTTCTCTCCGATCCCTATTTTCTTTTTCATGAATTTTTTTTCCGATGAATTGATCTAGGTTTTTTTTCCGAAGTTTATTGATTCGGCGGTGAAATTTGTGGTTTCGATGTGGAAATGTTTGATCTTTTTGAGTTTGTGATTTTAATTTTTGGTTTCTTTCTTGGAAGATCCCCAATTTTTTCGATCGAACAGTGATTTTGTTTGCGATTTGGTTTGGCTTATGCTAAGATTAGGTTGTTCAGTTCTTCATCTTGTAAAGGATTAGGTTTTGTTTCTCTGTGGAACGGATCAATTTGTTGAGATTTGGTCGAATTGCTTATTCATTGCTGGTTTAATCCTCATCCTATTGAAAGAATTAGGAAATGCATTATTGCTATGGACATTTGTAATGTTACTGTACTATTGTTATGCTCAAAATCCCCTAATCAGTTGTTTTATACTCCTTATGTTTTTGAATAATTTTCTTCTCTGTCGGATTTTTTTTGAGAAATGCCATGATTTTCATAAGTTTTATGCTTCATTTCAATATGTATTCCGTTGTTTCATGTTCTTATTTGGTTCAGTTTATCATTCAGTTTTTGAGAAGCATCTCTTGCTTATGTGTTTGGTTAAAAAAGTTGTGTATGATTTACGCCCTAGATGTTTGAATGTATGTAGTCGTAAGCTCATAAGTTTTGCATACAGGAGAATATTTTTGAATGGCAATTCGCCATCAGGGGTCCCCGTGATACCGAATTTGAGGGTGGGATCTATCATGGACGAATCCAGTTGCCTGCAGAATATCCCTTCAAGCCTCCTTCCTTCATGTTGCTGACGGTATAATCTCGTCTCCCCATTATTTTATTTCTTCATGTGACCTACATTACTTAAAATCCCTTTGGGTCTTGTGCTATATTTTGTGATGTTCCCAATTTTACATGCTAAGAATTCTTTTTGGGTCTTCTGCTTTAAGCCAAATGGCCGCTTTGAAACACAAACGAAGATTTGTTTGAGCATATCAAATCACCATCCTGAGCACTGGCAGCCATCATGGAGTGGTAAATTTCTTTCTTTCCTGAAGTAACGGCATATAGCCAAAAATTTCACTGGCTAGGCATGTTGCTGACAAATATTCTCACTTGATTAATTGGGCGTCACTGTTGGCAGTGCGGACTGCTTTAGTTGCACTTATTGCGTTCATGCCCACTAGTCCAAATGGTGCATTGGGTTCTCTGGACTACAAGAAGGAAGAGAGGCGTGCTCTGGCCGTAAAATCTCGCGAAGCATCCCCCAAATTCGGCACTCCTGAACGTCAAAAGTTAATTGATGAGGTATGCTAGTTCTCCCAAAAACATTATTCCTACATTTAGGCAGGGTTTTTTTTTTTTTTCAGTTTTGCATATTCTGTGACCAACGTGTTAATGGTAACATATATAAAAAATTCTAGGTTCATGAATATATGCTAAGCAAGGCACCACCGGTTCCTCAACTTTGCCCGTCAGAGACTCCTGAGGAACAACCTACAAAGATCGAGGAGGGAGATGCTCAGGCAGGCTCTCAAAATAGTGATGTTGCACAGGCGGCAGAAGGGCTACCCAATCCGTCAGTAGGGGAGAGGGTTGTTGAGGAACATCAAGAATCGCCTGCGAATGCTAATCCCAGGCTTGCAAGAGAGAGAGCGCCATCAGAGGTTCACTCTAGTAATCAGGTGCTGCAGAGACAAGAAGTGAGGGCTCAAAGACCGGCTGACGACCGGTTGTTCACATGGGCTGCTGTTGGACTCACTATTGCAATTGTGGTTCTTTTGTTGAAGAAGTTCATGAACGCCGGTGGGCATGGTGCTGTTTTCATGGACGGTTCTTAGATCGTAGAGATAGTTCTTGCGTGTGTGAAGAAGCATAAATGAATCTCTACTGATACAGTAGCTAAAAGACATATATATATATATATATATATATATTCAAGTTTTTTTTATATAAAATTGTAATATATCACGATCTTCTTATATCGATAATTGTTTGTAATTGACGCCACTAATAGAAGCTTGTTCATAGTTGTATTCCTTTGGCACTCCCAGAGCAGCATATGAAAATGATGGTGGAACTAACATGAAATGATGGAGAAAGTCAGGTATATTAAAAAAAAATGATACTCTTACTGCGTAAGTGTACTTTTATGTGACTGCGTGAGAAGGAATTAACATGTCTTTCATGTGATGACTGCGTGAGAAGGAATTAACATGTTTATTAAATTATTCAAACGAGACATTATTTGTGTAATATGCGTTGTTGATGTTAAAAATCTTAATATAAGCAGGTTTTTTTTTTTTTTTTGTTAATTCTTACATTTCCCATCATGAATTTAAAACATGGAAAAAATTACAAGAAATATTGAAGTTTAAAGAGAAAAAAAAAAAAACTAAAATTAAAGTTTGAGAGCATTTAGTAACAAGACTTAGTTTAAGAGGCAACTGTGTAATTTATCGTTATTATTATTATTTCATCATCGCCATTTTATTATAGTCACAAATTTAAACTATATAAGATATAAATAGATTAACTAAAAGAAGTAATAATGAAAAGTTAGACTTAAGTAGTGACGCTACATAAACAAATTAAGAATTAAAAACTTGTTATCTTATAAAAAGTTTATGGTGGGAAAACATTGAAAAAAAAAAAAAAAAAGAGTATCAATTAATTATGACTAATAGGACGCAATTATCTCACATACACCTTAGAACCTTATAAGATTACACTTAATTACCTTAGGATATTAACTTTTACTTTCTAATAATTATCCACAAGATGAAGAAGTGCCGTTTGATTTACCTTAGCCTATTCCTTTTACTTTCTAACCAGCTTTAAAGAAAATAAATAAGATTTGAAAATATAAAAAATAAAATAAAATATACAGAAGAACTTTAAAAAACAAAAAAGAGATAAAGCTGGCTTACAATATTCAACGTGTGGAGATATGTACAATTACAAAACAATACTCTTACCATATGTTTGTTTTATAAGTTCAACTTAATTATTTTATCTCACAAAATTTAAATTTCTAATCGAACTTAAAAACCAAAGGGAGCCACTATCTTCCTATCTTTTCCTGCTTGTTATGCCTTATATAAGTGCACTCAAAACAAGCCTTCTCCGCATAACGTAGCAAAAGCGAAGGATCGTAGTTTATTAGCCTTCTTATATCGATAATCGTTTGTAATTGACGACACTAATAGAAGCTTGTTCATAGTTGTATTCCTTTAGCACTCCCAGAGCAGCATATGAAATGATGGTGGGAGGGAAGAGAAAAGTGAAGAGACTAAGAGCCTGTTTACGAGAGCTTTTTAAAAACTGTTTTTGACTTCCTAAGTCTAAAAGCTGCTTATGAAAATATTTAGATGAGTTGTTAAAAATATTTTGACTTTTTCTGTCAAATTCAAAAATTATAACTTCTAGAAAAAACACATCCAAATTGTCTTTAAAACTTGTACCAAAATTTAATTAAGACATTATAAATTTAATTACAACACTTTTATTACTTATTAAAAAATTTAAAAATCATTTTGACTCATTGACTTTTTTGTTTCAAACACTTACTGAAAAGTTATAATTTTTACTTCTCTTCTTTTATTGGTAAAAAATAAAAGTAAAAACTCTGTCAAATGAACCCTAAAAACTCTGACTTTAATCGGTCTAAACCCAAGTAATCAAAGTAAAGAAAAACAGCTTTTTTCATATTTTTCATTCTCCCCCCCCCTAAAAAGTGCAAGATTCACAAAAGGCGAATGCCAAAATGAATAGTTGAATGACATTGGCGATATTCCACTTTGGTAGGCGTAGGACTTTCCCAGCAAAATAAGACAGTACAAACCATATCCGACTAATCGTCTTAGGCACATTCCTGGTTCCCCTGCCCTAACAATTTTACCAGCAACAATCTGACACGATCATATGATTTAGGTTTTCCATATGACTAGTTTCAGGATGTACAATTTTTCAAGACATACAGCACCAGACATATAAACTGGTTGTTCCATGTTTTGCAGAGACGATCGGAGAAGAACTGAACGGCCGTCAGAGGGTAACAAGAGGCTGCACATTCTTTTGTATGGCTTTGTAGCATTGCAGGCTGCAGAGAGGCAGATTCAATTTGGAATCACGGTACCTGTACACGTTTGTGCAGTTCGGACTGGCGCATTTTTCCCTTGGAGGAGGGTAACTAAAAGCAGGACAACTAATTTTGAGTATATTAACAAAAAATAAATAAAAATGATGAAATCACGGAGCCAAAAAATTTTGGAGTTTGTTTAAAAGTTTTACCTGCAGGGAACTGGATTGAATATACTTGGCAGGCCCATATCTTCCGAAAACGTAACGATGGTTCCAGTGGGACTATTGACCCACCTAATAGTGTTTAATGCAAGTGTGAGGGAATTAGCAGCCCTACTCTGCATGAAATAACAGTCAACACATTGTCGGAACAATGCTACGAACTTTCTACAAAGAGGAAAGAAAATTTCCTTTGTTTATTAATGACCTGTAACAATTCATCCCTCTGCTTCTTCATTTTCTCTTCCCTTTTTTTCCTTCCAGAATCTTGACCAAGTATCTTTCTGATTGCCTCGGCCTAAAAATTATAAAATTAAAATGTTTTCTATATTTCAAACCAAAAGATGATAAGTATACAACGTAACATGATGGGCAAACCTCAGCCTCCCGAGCCATCTTCTCTGACTGCATTCTACGTCTCTGAGCGGCCTCGGCCTTCTTCAGCTGTAGGTCCATTTCAGATAGTTTCTCCTTTCCTGCAATCAACCAACAAATACGGGGTCATGAAAGAAGTTTGATATGTATATGCATGCATATCTGTGCGTGTATGTACTTTTTCTCAAGCTTCAAATATCAAAACATCTCTCTTTACCACCAATTTGGAGAAACTAACGAGAAAAACTCACTTCTAGAATTGGAAGAAAGTAAACAATTTGAAAGGTCAACAGAAGCAGCAGAGGCCCGGGTACGTGTAATAGGGGTTGATTCCTTCCATCCTTCGGTGTACAGATTAGGAGATTCCCTTTTCAGCTTTTTTCCACTAGGTCCAGGTTCCTCATCAGATATTGGCTCTTCTTCCACATAGTCTGTATCCTCAAAATCTTTTTCCGATCTTGACACCTTTCTGAACTCTTTGGCCAGCCTTGGTGATCCATAGTTTCCAACAGCATCATCGTACAAGCCATCCATACTTTTTGGAGGCTTAAAAAGCCTGTGTTCTTTCTGGATTTTGCAATCCTTCCCATTTTCACTATGGTCTGGATTTTTAGGAGCATTAAGCCTCTCAAGGTACCGAATTTCCTCATCTTTATCATCATCGTCTTCGTTGAATCCAACATCCAAGACTCTTCGTTTAGGAACTCGATTGCTCTTGCGAACAGGCTCATATTTCACAGGAGTTCCCCTTGAAGAATGCTTCTTTTGGGAACTAGAATCAATCTTTGACATATTCTTCCATTTAACTCCAAAACCTTTCCTCTTATCTGAAGGAAAGGTGTGAGTACCATTTATGTCATCCTACATTATCAACAACATCATAGAATGGCTTTTTCATATGTCAAAGAATTATTGTTCTATTAATACCCCAATAAAATAGATTGATGAAGGCAGTAACTGAAAGGTACACACGCATCGAATCCACAAATAAATTGTTAAACTAAACGAATAGTAACTAGATGGTGACATTTTGTCAGGCTAATCTCCAGCCATTACAGTTGTGATTGCACTATCAAATCCTTAGAAATAAATCTAGTAATGATCAGACGGTTCACATGATCGGATAACTATCTTCCTTTAAAGTGGTGAGGAATGAGACCAAGCAGTTAAATCTCAACCTATATTTATACCATAGAAAGAGGGATTGTGGTTCACTATGCACTCTCACAATAACTCATTATTCAAACTTTTCGAAAAGCTATTTTGTCCTATAGTGAGTATTATTCTCTCTATTTTAAAAAAAAAATTCCCCAATATTTTTTATTTCGAAGGAATGTACACCTTCAAAAGTCACCTAATAAAGTCATCAACATCACCAAAGTTCTATGCTAAACAGTATCCTCATGTATCTAAATTCATTACAAAGTCGTAATATATTAAAAGTTATCGACCAAATCCTTGCATTTCTAGTTCTACTAGTGATTGAAAATATAGGAGCCAATTACCTGAAGCGACTTCTCTCGGGGGGCAAAAGCGGTCAAGGAAACATAAGATACTTGGGTGGATGAGCAATCCCCACTGGTGAAATCAGTTGTGGACTTGGTATGGATTGTGCGAGTAACACCACCAACCTTGAGTTTCAACTTCTTAAGCTTGTTCCCACTTCTCACTCCATCACAAGCAACCGATTTATCCTCATTGTTCCGTTCCTCATTGTGGCTTCCATTGGTAAACATCTCTATTGATGCCGGCAAAAAATGATTGCTCTGAAGAAGCATGTGTGAATTGAGGCGAGCTTTACGAGATGCATCACTCCTCTTCTTCCTTATGTTGTGCCCAACAACCGAAAACCCATTCCCACCAAAGCTTTCCATCAATACAAAGCTATTTTAAGTGATGCTATTTCAATATACCATTCCCATTATCCTGGAGGTTGTATTCATACAGAAAGAAGTTATGGTTAGACAGTTAGTAAATGTTCACAAAGTATTTTAGACGGATTGACCATAAATTTCAATAGCTTTGCACAACAAAGAGCAAGAATTTTCTGATCATAACAAGCGGATATGCCAATGAGAAGAATAATTTAAAACAATGTAAAGAAAAGAACCAGGAAAAGGCTAAAACTATTTGGAGATTAGAATAGAATCAAAGTTGACTAAATATTAAATTTAAGATAAATAAGCAGAGAATATAAACTAAAGTAATTAGCTATCAGCAAATAATTTTTCAAGAAAAGTTCAGGGAAAAAAACAAGGAAAAAAACAATAAAATAAAATAAAGTCCAACTCTTGGCGCGAGAATAAGCAAATGTTGAACGTAGCTGTTAAGGCAAACAAAAACATAGATTAAAAAAATCTATTTTGGATTCTTTCTTTTAGTTCTTCAAAAAATAGAAATCTCTTTTTTCTTTAATGTGAACATTTTAGCTCCATAGTTAGCCTACAGTTCCTTGAACTCTATCCACTTATCGTACTCCATTTTCTCCGAAAAAGTAAAAAATAACAAGAAAAATATATCGTTTCCGTCAAAAATTCCGCAAAATTTCCGTTGAGCCAAACAGAAGAAATGAAAAACACAAAATGAGAAACGGACTGGAAACCGAAGAAACGCTGGAAAAAAAAAAAAAAAAAAAAAAAAAAAAAAAAAAAAGAGAAAAAAAAAAAAAAAAAAAAAAAAAAAAAAAAAAAAAAACTTACATTGAAGCAGTGAGAGAACAAAAAAAATTGAGCTCGGAAATGAAGCGATTGAGAAAGCTAGGCGGCGATTGCGAAGAAGCTTCGAGAAGGAAGCGGAAAGTGAGAGAAAGTGTGGTTCGCCATTTTTGGGGCCTAGTTTTGGCGAAGCAGAAGAACGCAACTCTTTTATCTGCTATATTTTTCTCCATTTTTAGCTCTCTCTCCCCCTCTCTCTCTCTCTCTCTCTCCCTCTATTTTTAAAAAATAAAAATAAAAAAATATTTTCCTTTGAGCATGGGCCTTTTCTTTCAGAATTTTGGACATTTGCCCTGAATTTATAGGGGTTTTGATACTCTCTAAACATTTAATTGGGTATTTAGTACGAAGATTCATATAATGATTTGAATTATAATTTGTAATTTTTTATTATATTTTTTCTTATAAAAAATATATTTAAATTAAAAATAATTTTGAAACTGTGAACTAAATGTTAATTTTGATAATTTACCTACATTAATTTTGATAATTTACCTCTCCAATTCGTAAATAGTTGCAATATGTCTCACTTTACCATTTTTTATATGATTTTTTTTGTCAAATTTAAGGAATTGAGAGATTTATATCACAGTTTGAATTTTGATATAAATTTTTTTTATCAAACGTGATTTTTTAACACCAATTTAACTTAATCATCATTAAATAAGATACATTGTTACTATTTAGCTGAATTAAATTGTCAAAATTAAAAATTTAGGAAGGCACATTATCAAACCGCTATAAATTCAGAGATAGATGTGGGACTTTTATAGTCGATTTCTACTAGTAAAATTTTAAATTTATAAATCGTAACAAAAAACTCATTTTAATTCCTTTTGTTTTAAAAAATTGTTTATATACCTACATATGGAATACTTTCTTTTTAAAAAAAATAATAATAGGCCAGCTCTAAAAAACACAAAATTATTTGAAAAAAAACAATTAATCTTACTTTATACCATTTCTAAGAGGTGGTCGTTAGTTTTTACCTTTTATTTTTTTTTTCCTTATTTATGTCTAAATTTCAATCTTTCAGTTAATCACCGACCTACTCAAATTAATAAGTGAAACCAGGTTATCTAGAGTAAAATTGTCTTTTTATTCATTAATAGCAATATGTTTCAAACTTTTCTACCGAAGTGGTAGAATTTAATGACACTACCATAAAAGTGAATTTTCCTAATTGACCTCCAAAAAAATAATTTACATTTTTATTATTATATATTAATAGAAAGGTGTTCACAGATTATATTCTACGAGATCAATCTGCAATCTAATCTATAATTGTCGGATTTTGCATACTGAATTTCACATATTCAACTTTCACAAATTAGGCCTACTAATAGGTAATTGCTCTTTAAAAAAATTGTTAGAACTTAGAGTATATGGGTTTAAAATTTTACCTTTTACTTTTAATTAATACGTTTTTTACTAATATAGTTATGAGAAATGTTAATATCATTCATTATGTCACTCTCTACTCATTGTTTGACACGCGGACTCTATTAATATGATATATCATTATTTAAATAGAAAATGAGATAGTGAAATTCGCGTGTCAAACAGTAAATAAAGAGACGAGTGACATAAAAATTTATGCTAACAGAAAAATTATTTAATTAAAAATAATATTAATCAAGAATAGGTAAAAATTTCAGCTCATACACTCTAAATATTTGTCTCCATTCCTTTGTCTGTTTTAACACTGTAACGTGCAATACAAACTGTAATTATTAGTACTGGTTCTTCAATAGGCCCTGTTTATTTGCTGATTCAAGTTTAGAATTTGAGTTGAGATGTGATTTTATGTGAGTGTTTTTTACTGTAGCAAAAATGTTAGATGTGACTGTTTCTAAGAACTTTTTATTGTAACAAAACTCAAATTCTAAACTCGAATTAGCGAAATGAACGGGCCTACTCACATGTGGAAATGCAAGACTCAAGACCATTATTAGGTGGGAAAACCACACTTTCACATAATGTTTGACAAATCAAAAAGTAGGTCATTACTAGTAGCAGTCAACACTTAGAGTATGTTTGGTAGGAAGGAAAAGTAGAAGGAAGGAAGAAGGTGGAGGGATTTTATGAGGGAAAATGAAAATGTAGATTGTTTGATAGGAGAGAGAAGAGAAAGGAAGAGAAAATGGAGTGAAAAAAAATACATGTGGACCCCACCATTTTTTTTCTTTCCACAAGTGGGCAGAAAATGAGATAAAAAATAGGGACAACTCATTAAAGTGAGTAAAATTACTAAACTACTATTTTCTCCATCAACATCCAAGCAAAAAATTTAAGGATATAAAAGTAATTTACGAGTAAGATTTTTTCTTTCCTCCCAATTTAACTTCTAATACTAAATAATTGAATGTAAGCTTATTTTCTTTCTATCTTCTTATACCAAACAACATAAAAAAAAATTAATTTTCTTTTTATCATTACTATTTTCTATTATTTTTATATTTTTTTATATCATATTTTCTTTCTTTCCTACCGAACATAGCATTAGAGAAGCAAACATAACGAACCATTGTTCTTCTACATTGACGATGATGTATTATCAGAGCTATTCTACATGTGCTAATTGGAATTGAAGCAATAAATAAATAAACAATGAATAGTACATAAATAAACAAGGTAATAATTGGAAAGATGCTTGATAAGCCACATATGCTCAATAAGCTGACAAGAGATGAATTTTAAAAGAGGACGAGAAAATGTATAATTTTGACACAAGAAACATTTCAGTTAGACAAAAATTTAAGCATCGTTTATTTCACCGATTTAATTTTTTAATTCTAGATATTTACAGTTAAAAACTCACTGAAAATATCACATCTAATTTTTTCGTTAAAAATTTTAAAAAAATATCACATCTCAATTCAAATTAAAAACTTAAATTTACAGAGGGAACTAGACCTAAATAGATGCAAGTATTACGACACTATTTAAGAGAGAATTCAATGTCAAGAAATGGTAAATGCCTACCAAACAACAGTTTTTATGGAACTTTGGATAATTGGATTACTTTCGCAGCCGGGTCTTCTTTCTTTTCGCTCTTCTTCCTTGTGCTTGAACTCTCCGAGTCGCCGGGCTTCCTCTCCCCACAACAGACACCAGGCTCTTTATGTAGAAACAAATTGGAAGATGTACTGTACCATCTGCCCCAATTTTCCTAAGCTTGTTGGCGCGGAAGTTTACGGATAACAACTTGTCATCTTCATCTTTCATGAGGAACACATCACTATTCCAGAATGTCAAAGGATAACCAACGCCAACTAGTGGTCCGACGAGTAGATGTTTGCTCAAAGTCCAATCACCTTTACCGCCTTTAATAACATTATAGGCCTCGTTCACTTCACCGATTCGAGTTTAGAATTTGAGTTTTACTACAGTAAAAAGTTCTCAGAAACAGTCACATTTAACTTTTTTACTACAGTAAAAAGCTCTCACATAAAATCATATCTCAACTCGAATTACAAACTCAAATCAACGAAATAAACGGGTCCATAGTCATCCATAACCCATATTACAAGGAATTTTGAATTTTGATTATCTCTTGCTTCATAGCATTTAAATAAGCTAAACGAGTCGTTTCACACAACAAAGGACGTCCAACTCCAAATACAGTGGGATGAGATGCGTTTGAAACTCGTTTTAAAATAATTTTATTTTTTTGTATGAAAATAGAAATGAAAACGTTTTCAATCTCAGATAAAAATTATTTTTAAAAATGCGTTGGGTAGTTTTATCAAAAGATTATTTTCAGTATAAAAAATCTATTAATATTTTTCTCTCTACTCGAGAAAGGAGAAAACAGAAACAAAAAATAAAAAACGATTAAAAGTTTTTTTTCATTTTTTTTCTCATTTTACACTAAATTAAAAAATCATTTTTATTTCTGTTTTTTGTCTTTAATTGTGTCAAACACCGTTTCTTTCTCATTTTTATTTTTTCTTTCTCAAAAAACATATAAATTAAAAATAAAAATAACTCCAAACGCAGCGGAAATTTCTCCCTAAACAAGTCTAAACAAAGGATCCTGAGATCAGACTTGTAATCCTCCGTTAAACCCCAATAACAAAACCCCTTCCAGTGCAGGTAATCGTCCTGACTTGTGATGTTAATCTCATTGGCGATGTGGTGAGGGATGTTGATCTGTCTCCAGGAATCCTCACTAAGGCTGTATGCCTCAGCTATGACCAACGGCAGTTGAAAAATCCTGACAAGTCATATCCGCGCACCAACAGTTGATGGAAATGTTCGACTTCGGGAGGCGCTTAGCTTCTTGCAGTGCTGGATTGCATATCATTATTTCCCGGCAATAATCCCTTACGAGGCAAAGGATCCCATTACAATGACGTCTTGAAATTTTTTTATGTGAACTTTTATAATTATAATAATTTATTTTATAATTAATTAAAATATTTTATAGATAATTGTGTTAATGTGAATTAACACATATATGTTATAAGATAAATATTTATTTTATTAACTCATTTGAGGCATCTAAACTCTTTTTATTTCATAATATTTAATCAATCTATTAGACTAAATACTCTCTCTATTGAATATTGTTTAAAGCCCTTAGGCCTATTTGGTTATATAGTGAGCCGTCCTTTTATTTTTGGGGGGCTGGTGGCATTGTGGTCGGGTGTGGCCGAACAGAGAGAGGGAGAGATAGGGAGGAGCATTGTGCTCCTCTTGCCGTTCTTCTTCCTTTTGCAGGTCCTCCACTCCGGCCGGCCATCGACGTTTTCCGGCAACCATGAACGGCTTGTCTCTGCTGCCCACCAAAGGAAGAGGTAACATTCTGTATGCATGAATCCCAAATAAGTTTATATGGCATTTTCGGATTTTTAATTAGATTATTGTTTTGGATCCTATTTAAATTATGTTTAGATCATTTAAATCTAGCATGACAAGCCACCTCCTCCCAGTGTTGCCAACCACAGAGTCCACTCGGAGTAAGTGGGACGTTGTGAAGTTCAGTGACACAATGAACGGTATCATTGCCACCATCATTGCTGAGTGAAGTGAGCAATGACCTTCTATGTCCAGAGCAGATTTCCGGATTGAGCCAAAACTAAGGAGGAGGCAGAGGAGTTTTTGTTGTTCAAATTGTGGAGATGCTTGGCCACAAATTTTGAGTTTTTTATGAGGGCACGAATGAGGGTCACGAAAAGATTAACTCCAACACCTCTTCCGGAAGATAAGGCAAGAAGCTCGCCATTTCTGATTCCCATATAAGGAGTGAAATACATTAATTCCTGAATAAAACTTGACAGAAAATACGGCTCCAATGGAGTTTGTGCAATAGAGATTATAAAAAAGCTTACTGATCCACCTATGCAAATTGTATCATACAAACAAGTCACTAAAAGATGTTCATGATAAGCACATACGATACAGTGATATGATCATCAAAACTATTGTTAGAGGAAAAATAAATTTAATTAACTTGTGTGTAAGCAAAGTATTTCTAATTTCTTATTATTATTACGGGACAGAAATAGGAAAACATAGGTGGGAAACGATGAATAATTGAATACATACATCCACAAGGGAATAAAGCAAAGTAGTTTTTGTGAAATATAGCTTAACCAAATGTCATTGATGATTTCTTTTTCTTTTTTCTTTTTTTTTGAGGATATCATTAATGATTTTATTAAATTATCAAAACTTTAATCAAATCGAATGACCCACCAAAAAAAAAACAGAGAGAGAGATAGAAAGAGAGAGATTAATAATAACCAATTGTAAAGTGTGTAAATTTTAGATGATAACCCAGTTGAGAAGTGATATTGGTGAGTGATTATCCAAACTAAATAGACAAATTTATTTGTGATTCTGTGAAGGATTCATGAGTTTGAAAGAGCAAAAATGCATTTCCTTTTCACTGGTTGAAATTGATACAGTGAATAAAAGTATCACCAACAAATAAAGATTTATTTATTTACACTAAAACTTAAAAAAAATTTAAACTCAAGTTACAACAAGTTCCGAAAGCACAACAAAAAAAGCCACAAAAGATAACCTACAAATTTCCAAAATGGCATACCGATTTGGTCGGTTCAGCCGCGGGAATGTGGAATTAGCATTTTTTCTTTGGCAGG